>NC_079442.1:49747804-49785688 GCF_903798145.1 Danio aesculapii
TCGTATTCCTGTGACAGTTGTTTAATAAAATTTAATATACAGTTTTTAACCCAATAGTAAGGCTGTTTTTAACCCAAATGGTAATGGCAGTGGGTAGCGCTGTCACCTCACAGCAAGAAGGTCGCTGGTTTGGAGCCTCGGCTGGGTCTGTTGGCATTTCTGTGTGGAGTTTGCACGTTCTCCCCGTGTTTGCGTGGGTTTCCTCTGTGTGCCTCGATTTCCCCCACAAGTTCAAAGACATGTGGTATAGGTGAATTGGATAAGCTAAAACTGTCTAGTGTATGAGTGTGAATAAGTGTGTATGGATGTTTCCCATTGGTGGGTTGTGGCAAGACGGGCATCCGCTGCGTAAAACATATGCTGGATAAGTTGGTGGTTCATTCCGCTGTGGCACCCCCAGATTAATAAAGGAACTAAGCTGAGAATAAAATGAATGAATGAACCCAATGATTGGGTTGTCCATATTTGACCCAACGTTTGGTTAAAACAACCCCTAATAATTTATAGAGTGCATGATTTACACTTTCAAGATACATTTCTATGTATCTGATGCATTTCTATGCACCACTATTGAGAAGGATTACCCATAATGCAGAACAACACTGTGGTGAAACTCTTCATCTCAATACAGTTTGAGCACGAATTAGACTTTTGAGGAAGAAGTCCCAACGAGAATCTAGTTTTGCTCATGCCAAGTGCATTTCTCTGAATCCGCTATTTCTGCAGGTCTGTTCGTATTCCTGTGACAGTTGTTTAATAAAATTTAATATACAGTTTTTAACCCAATAGTAAGGCTGTTTTTAACCCAAATGGTAATGGCAGTGGGTAGCGCTGTCACCTCACAGCAAGAAGGTCGCTGGTTTGAGCCTCGGCTGGGTCTGTTGGCATTTCTGTGTGGAGTTTGCACGTTCTCCCCGTGTTTGCGTGGGTTTCCTCCGTGTGCCTCGATTTCCCCCACAAGTTCAAAGACATGTGGTATAGGTGAATTGGATAAGCTAAAACTGTCTAGTGTATGAGTGTGAATAAGTGTGTATGGATGTTTCCCATTGATGGGTTGTGGCAGGAAGGGCATCTGCTGTGTAAAACATATGCTGGATAAGTTGGCGGTTCATTCCGCTGTGCCACCCCCAGATTAATAAAGGGACTAAGCTGAAAATAAAATGCATATTTGACCCAACGTTTGGTTAAAACAACCCCTAATAATTTATAGAGTGCATGATTTACACTTTGAAGATACATTTCTATGTATCTGTTGCATTTCTATGCACCACTATTGAGAAGGATTACCCATAATGTAGAACAAAACTGTGGTGAAACTCTTCATCTCAATACAGTATGAGCACGAATTAGACTTTTGAGGAAGAAGTCCCAACGAGAATCTAGTTTTGCTCATGCCAAGTGCATTTCTCTGAATCCGCTATTTCTGCAGGTCTGTTCGTATTCCTGTGACAGCACAAAAAGCACGACGGCACCGCTTCTCCGCTGACATCCCGGAGTTCACTGAAGCTTCACTAAACAAGGAGCTGAAGCCTCTGTGGGTTTGCCGACACAGAAAAGCACTCTGCGTCGCCTTTATTTTTTCATCATTTTTTTCTTCCCCCCCTCGCGCTCTCATCTCCGAAGTGACTCCAACTGTCGCCCCTGAACACTTCACAATAATGACGGAAGACACTGTACAAAATTGCCTTGTTTATGGCGGTAATGTTAGCTGTCTGTTCCGGTGTCGCTCGCGCTGGTGACGCGATCCTGGCAGCCGGTCTGAAGTGAATTTGCCGGGCGACTACCTGGAAACATCAACAGTCATTAATTATGCAAAACTCCCCTCGCAGTGGGAGCCGAGGAGCTGCGCTACGCCGGAGACGACTCCTATTAGAGTCAATGCGCTCCTCAATGAGCCCCCGCTGCCTCGGGCCCCGCGGATCAGATGCTGCAAACACACTGACACACTCATGTATCAGTATATATATACTCAAAAAAAATGACATGTGCTGTTTGTTCAAACTACTTATTTAAACTGAGCTGAAATAACAGAGTTCTTGAGGTTTTTTAGGGACAACCTAATTGTTTTATGTTTATTTAACTTAAATTTGTAAATCAATTAAGTTAACTTAATCAATTTGTGTTGGGAAAATATGAGAGTAATTGTTTTGCAACCCAGCATTCTTTATACACTCAAAAAAAGACATTTGTGTTGCTTGTTCAAACTACTTATCTAAAATGAGTGGAAATAACAGTACTTGAGGGTTTTTTGGGGACAACTTGATTGTTTTATGTTGATTCAATTTAAATTTGTAAATCAATTAAGTGAACTTAATCAATTTGTGTTGGGAAAACATGAGTGAAATTGTGTGGAACCCAGCATTTGTACTGTTTGTTCAATCAACTTATTTAAAATGAGCTGAAATAACACAATTCTTGAGGTTTGTAGAGACAACTTGTTTTATGTTTAATCAACCTAAATTTGTAATCACAATTAAGTTAACTTAATTGATTTGTGTTTGGAAAACATGAATTAATTGTGTGGAACCCAGCATTTTTACAGTGTATACACTTAAAATATGATATTTGTGAGGTTCGTTCAAACTACTTATTTAAAATGAGCTGAAATAACACAATTCTTGGTGTTTTTGGGACAACTTAATTGTTTTATGTTCAATCAACTTAAATTTGTAAACACAAATAAGTGAACTTAATCGATTTGTGTTGGGAAAACATTAAGGAATTGTGTGGAACCCATTTGTTCTGTTTGTTCAAACTACTGGTTTAAAATGAGCTGAAATAGCACAATTCTTGGTGTTTTTGGGACAACTTAATTGTTTTATGTTCAATCAACTTAAATTTGTAAACACAATCAAGTTAACCTAATCAATTTGTGTTGAGACAGCATGAAGGAATTGTGTGAACCCTACTTTTTTTTACAGTGCATACACTCAAATATGACATTTGTGCTGTTTGTTCAAACTGCTTATTTAAAATAAGCTGAAATAACACAATTCTTGATGTTTTAAGGACAACTTAATTATTTTATGTTCAATCAACTTAAATTTGTAAACACAATTAAGTTAACTTAATTGATTTGTGTTGGGAAAACCTGCAGGAATTGTGTGGAACCCAGCATTTTTACAGTGTATACACTCAAAACATGACTTTTGTGCTGTTTGTTCAAACTGCTTATTTAAAATGAGCTGAAATAACACAATTGTTGACATTTTTTCTTTGTGATAAATTATTTGTTTTATGTTCAATGTACTTAAATTTGTAAACACAAATAAGTTAACTTAATCGATTTGTGTCGAGGAAAACATGAGGGAATTGTAGAACCCATTTGTTCTGTTTGTTCAAACTACTTATTCAAATGAGCTGAAATAGCACGATTCTTGACGTTTTTGAGGACCACTTAATTGTTTTATTCAATCAACTTAAATTTGTAAACACAATTAAGTTAACTTAATCGATTTGTGTTGGGACAACATAAAGGAATTGTGTGGAACCCAGCATTTTTACTCTTGACTCAATTTAAGTTGCGTAAACTCAAAAATGTCTTGAAGCTGGTTGAAATAATTTTAAGTAAATTTTACTTTTTTTAAAGTGTACATAAATGAATTGTTTGTTTAAATTCAGCCGATATAACCACTTACCTTAAAAACTTGTTAATTCAATTAATCATATTTTCACTTCATTTTCTTCAACAGTGTATATGTATAAAAAGTAATATACTCTTTTATATTTATTCTTTTGTTTGTATAAGGTTGTATACTATTTCAAATAATATCCAAGTGATGTTTAACAGAGCAAGGAATGTTTCTCAGTATTTCCCTTTTTTTCTTCTGTAGAAAGTCTTATTTCCTTTAGTTTGACTGGAATAAAAGCTGTTTTCTTAAACCATTTTTCAGCATTTTTCTAAAAAACACAGAGCTCACACGTGCGTCACTTCAAAAAAAATGTAAGATATGAATGTAACAACTAACTATTTAGGAAGCTTTTGCTTTTGTTTTTTATTTTGGCCTTACCCTCTCCTCACTATTTGGCTATTTAAAGGGGTGGTCCATAGTGTATTTTTAAGGCTTGTTTGTGTTTGGCTTGTAAGACGTGTGCTCATGCTTCATTTGTAGAAAGTCATGTTATCTTTTCATACCTCTTACTTTGATTATATACTGCTACTCCGCTATTATAAAAACGACTGTCATATTTCCTAGTCCCTCTGAAGGGCCCACCCTCCAGAGGCTCTGATTGGCCAGCTAATATAATGTGCTGTGATTCACGGATTGGCTCCACGTCACCAGGAAGCCCCTACAAGCACGTGCTTTTGTACTGTATAAACACTGTCAGTTAGAGTAGCTGTTAGCCATATCAGTTTGAGCCTGAGAAAATGTTTGGCTTATCAAACGCAGCCTAAGGTGAGCATATTAATGATCTCAGAGCTTTTTTTATGATCTCAGAGCTGCACATGAGTCGTGTTCTCTTGATGATGTGACTGCTCGTCAGGTCTGGATAAGTGACCTAAAGTAGGCATACATGCAAATGTGGAGGACGTGGCCCATGAGTCTCGTCACTGTTTGTTTTGTCCTCTGATTGGCCCTTTGTCCACAGAGATTTTGAATTTACATGAGAATGAGGAAACAGTTGTGTCTGAGGCTCACAGTATGCCCATTTTCTATGTCCTGATCTTTTATTATTCTATTATGCCTTGATATACCCAGATTTTTATTTATAGGGCACTTTTAAGTTAACATAACAATTGTAAGTGGATTAAACCTAAAACAATTAAGTTGACCCCCAAAAAATCCCAATAATTGTGTTGTTTCAGCTCATTTTAAGTAAATAGTTTGAACAAGCAGCAAAAATAATTTATTTTGAGTGTAATTATTATGAAAAGTGTTACACAAATCAACTTGAATTGAATCAGCCCAACTGATTTACTATTAAAAGAATAACAATATCGTTTTTCTCTACTCTACTAGTACATTACTATAAATCTGCTATTCCAGCAAGCTCTCTAGACACTGCAAACGCACTGACACATCCTCCACGCTCTGGAAAAAATGCCGTTTTATTGCGTTTGTGTTGAAGGCTGTGCGGCAGCGTTTAACTGAAGATGAGACGCGCGCCGCCGCAGCATCGCCGTCAGTCACGCAGTAATTCCCCGCGCTGCCACACTGTATTTCTGTCCGTCTGATTGCCTGTGTTCGGCTCAGATGTAAAAACACGGCGAATGTGACAGACCTGACACGCAATATATTTCACTCTTCCATGGCTGGCTGCGACATCTGACGTTTTATAAAGCACTTTTCGGCTAAGCTCCAGCGGTCTGTGAGAAGCAGATCCTCTTCTTGAGGTGTTGCACCAGAAGACGTGTGCTAGTTTACAATTAGACTGGATGCTTGATAATAACTAGAATAATCAGGGAACAAAACCTTTCACCTTCCTGACTTGCTGGAATTGTTCATATTTTGACATGTATTATGGCTTTTAGTTGGTTTTTCCCCATTTATGTTAAGCTACTTTGACATAATCAATGTTGTAAAAAGCACTGTTGACATAAAGATCAGTTGAGTTGTATTCAACAAGTCTGTTTTTTTCTATTAAAACCACTTAGTTATTTTAGTTTACATTAGTTGACTTAAAGTAATGTATTATGGCTTTTTATTCAGCTTTTTCTATTTATGTTTGACACAATCTACATTGTGAAAACCACTATTGACATAAAGATGAGTTGGCTTAAGTTTAACAAGTTTCCTTTTGCTCTCCATTCAATCTCACTGCTTGTCTAGAAGGAAAAACAGCTGATTGTCTGAAGCAAGGTATAAAGATGTATTTGTGATTTTTGTCGATTTTTGTATTAAAATTGTGAGTAAACCTATTGCTTTTAAAGTGATTAGTTGACTTTACTTTAAAAAGTGAGTAAACCTGTTGCTTTTAGCGTGATTAGTTTATTTTAACTTTAAAAAGTGAGTAACCTCGTTGCTTTTAAAGTGATTAGTTGACTTTACTTTAGAAAATTGAGTAAACTTGTTGCTTTTAAAGTGATTAGTTGACGTTACTTTAGAAAATTGAGTAAACTTGTTGCTTTTAAAGTGATTAGTTGACGTTACTTTAGAAAATTGAGTAAACTTGTTGCTTTTAAAGTGATTAGTTGACGTTACTTTAGAAAATTGAGTAAACTCGTTGCTTTTAAAGTGATTAGTTGACTTTACTTTAGAAAAGTGAGTAAACTTGAAGATTTTAAAGTGATAAGTTGACTTTACTTTAGAAAATCAAGTAAACTTGATGATTTTAAAGTATTAGTTGACTTTACTTTAGAAAAGTGAGTAAACTTGATGATTTTAAAGTTATTAGTTGACTTTACTTTAGAAAAGTGAGTAAACTTGATGATTTTAAAGTTATTAGTTGACTTTACTTTAGAATAGTGAGTAACCTCGTTGCTTTTAAAGTGATTAGTTGACTTTACTTTAGAAAAGTGAGTAAACTTAATGCTTTTAAAGTGATTAGTTGACTTTACTTTAGAAAAGTGAGTAAACTCGTTGCTTTTAAAGTGATTAGTTGACGTTACTTTAGAAAAATGAGTAAACTCGTTGCTTTTAAAGTGATTAGTTGACTTTACTTTAGAAAAGTGAGTAAACTTGAAGATTTTAAAGTGATAAGTTGACTTTACTTTAGAAAATCAAGTAAACTTGATGATTTTAAAGTTATTAGTTGACTTTACTTTAGAAAAGTGAGTAAACTTGATGATTTTAAAGTTATTAGTTGACTTTACTTTAGAATAGTGAGTAACCTCGTTGCTTTTAAAGTGATTAGTTGACTTTACTTTAGAAAAGTGAGTAAACTTAATGCTTTTAAAGTGATTAGTTGACTTTACTTTAGAAAAGTGAGTAAATTCGTTGCTTTTAAAGTGATTAGTTGACGTTACTTTAGAAAAGTGAGTAAACTCGTTGCTTTTAAAGTAATTAGTTGACTTTACTTTAGAAAAGTGAGTAAACTCGTTGCTTTTAAAGTGATTAGTTGACTTTACTTTAGAAAATTGAGTAAACTTAATGCTTTAAAGTGATTAGTTGACTTTACTTTAGAAAAGTGAGTAACCTTGATGCTTTTAAAGTGATTAGTTGACTTTACTTTAGAAAAGTAAGTAACCTCGTTGCTTTTTAAGTATTTAGTTGACTTTACTTTAGAAAATTGAGTAAACTCGTTGCTTTTAAAGTGATTAGTTGACGTTACTTTAGAAAATTGAGTAAACTCGTTGCTTTTAAAGTGATTAGTTGACTTTACTTTAGAAAAGTGAGTAAACTCGTTGCTTTTAAAGTGATTAGTTGACTTTACTTTAAAAAGTGAGTAAACCTGTTGCTTTTAGCGTGATTAGTTTATTTTAACTTTAAAAAGTGAGTAACCTCGTTGCTTTTAAAGTGATTAGTTGACTTTACTTTAGAAAATTGAGTAAACTTGTTTTTAAAGTGATTAGTTGACGTTACTTTAGAAATTGAGTAAGTAACTCGTTGCTTTTAAAGTGATTAGTTGACTCTACTTTAGAAAAGTGAGTAAACTTGATGATTTTAAAGTTATTAGTTGACTTTACTTTAGAAAAGTGAGTAACCTCGTTGCTTTTAAAGTGATTAGTTGACTTTACTTTAGAAAAGTGAGTAAACTTAATGCTTTTAAAGTGATTAGTTGACTTTACTTTAGAAAATTGAGTAAACTTAATGCTTTTAAAGTGATTAGTTGACTTTACTTTAGAAAAGTGAGTAAACTCGTTGCTTTTAAAGTGATTAGTTGACTTTACTTTAGAAAAGTGAGTAAACTCGTTGCTTTTAAAGTGATTAGTTGACTTTACTTTAGAAAAGTGAGTAACCTCGTTGCTTTTAAAGTGATTAGTTGACTTTACTTTAGAAAAGTGAGTAAACCTGTTGCTTTTAACGTGATTGGTTGACTTTACTTTAGAAAAGTAAGTAACCTCGTTGCTTTTTAAGTATTTAGTTGACTTTACTTTAGAAAAGTGAGTAACCTCATTGCTTTTAAAGTGATTAGTTGACTTTACTTTAGAAAATTGAGTAAACTCGTTGCTTTTAAAGTGATTAGTAGACTTTACGAAAAGTGAGTAACCTCGTTGCTTTTAAAGTGATAAGTTGACTTACTTGAGAAAAGTGAGTAAACTTGATGCTTTTAAAGTGATTAGTTGACTTTAGAAAATTGAGTAAACTTAATGCGTGATTAGTTGACTTTACTTGAGAAAATTGAGTAAAGTCGTTGCTTTTAAAGTGATTAGTTGACTTTACTTTAGAAAAGTGAGTAAATGTGATGATTTTAAAGTGATTAGTTGACGTTACTTTAGAAAAGTGAGTAAACTCGTTGCTTTTAAAATGATTAGTTGACTTTACTTTAGAAAATTGAGTAAACTCGTTGCTTTTAAAGTGTTTTGTTGACTTTACTTAAAAAAGTAAGTAAACTTGTTGCTTTAAAATGATTGGTTCACGATATTTTTAAAAGTGAGTAAAGCCAGTGTTTTAAAGCAATTAGTTGACTTTACTTTAGTTAGTTTACTTTATTATTAAGTAAATGAACCATGCACATAATTATAAAAAAAATTAAGTAAAGGAAAAAATTCCCAGTTACTTTAGATTTTACTCACTTTTAAATAAAATCTACTTGTTTACTCACTTTTAAGTAAAATCTACTTGTTTACTCACTTTTTAAAGTAAAGTCAATTAACCCTTTTTTATGAACAAGTGATGTTGATATAAAGACTTCTAGCCAATCTGCCTGAGCTGTGAAGGTCAAACGACTCTTAAGTTTGATTTCCTTACAGTTTTTATATCAGATTTTTAAAATAGTGATAACTGTAATAGGATTTGATGGAAGTGTGTTTTGAAGGTACCTCGGCCCATTTACGTATAGGCCTTTTGTGGACTCTATAACAGCCTCGTGGACTTTTTCAACATAATAATTTTAATTTTCAGCATTGTTCCACATCGTTTTCTCAAATGAATATTCAAATGAGATCACATTGAGATTCAGGTGTTTATTTCAGTTCAGTTGTTAATGATCCACACTCCTGCTGTGAAGTCCATAAAGTCTAAAGAGCTTTGAAAGAGGATTGTGCTTTTAAAACGAAGTGACACGTTGTCAAAACAAATAGGAGAGCGGCTGCAGAACAGAAGAGGCAGGTTTAGCGTGCTTCTGTGTGATGTTGAGAAGCAGCAGGTGATGATGCTTCTGGATTTAGCTCAGCTTTGACCGTTGTGTGTGTGTGTTTCTCCTCCATCATCTGTGGTCCGTGAGCCTCTCGTTCATCAGAGTTTTTTGCTTTGAGCGGATGCTCTGTTGGCATGATGTCCTGTTACAGTGAAACAAAGGCAGCGTTGACACTGGTAATTAATTAGGCTATTACGCTTTCTGCAATGATAATTGCCTGGCTGGAAAGTCACCAGCTCCGTGAGGGAGAGAGAGGAGCCGCGGCGGGCCAGATCCATCCATCACGGACCAGACCCATCTCTCTTTCTCCCGGCGTGGGCTCACCTTGACTGGCACCCGAGTGCTCATAATGGATGAGCTCTGTAATGCGCTACATGGAGAGATCACTGCAGACGGCCATGTGTGTATGTTGGGTCGTCTGCGATAACTTTGAGGTTCCTGAGGGTTGTTTTCCAGCCCTCGGGTCACTCACAGGGCAGGATGAAGCCGCTCTCGACAGCAGCTGTAATACTCTTCATTACAGCTGAATCTAAATGCAAGCATGATGAAGCATGGAGCATTTTTGTCCCTTTAAGCATTTACATTTAATTCAATTGCACTAGTAGTGTCTAATACACTGTACAAAGTCCATCCATCCATCCATCCATCCATCCATCCATCCATCTCATTCTATCTATCTATCTATCTATCTATCTATCTATCTATCTATCTATCTATCTATCTATATCTATATCTATCTATCTATCTATCTATCTATCTATCTATCCTTTTTTCTATTCAGTCTATTGTTCCATTTCTTTCTTCTTTCTTTCTTTTTTCTTTCTTTCTTTTTTTTCTTCTTTCTTTCTTTCTTTCTTCTTCTCTTTCTTTCTTTCTTTCTTCTTTCGCTCTTTATAGGTTTTATCTATGGTTTATCTTTTCATCCATCATCATCATCCATCCATCCATCCATCCATCCATCCATCCATCCATCCATCCATCATTTTATTGTTCTATCGTTCTCCCTTTCTATCATACTATCAGTCTATTGTTCCAGCTCTTTCTTTTACTCTGTCTTTTCTTTCTTTTCTTCGTTCTTTCTAGGTTTTATCATCCTTTTTCTTTCTTTATCTGTATGTATATATCTTATTGTTCTATTTTCATCGATTTTCATCCATTTTCCGTTTGTCCATCATTCATCCACTCATCCATGTATCTGTCGTCCATCCATCCATCCATCCATCCATCCATCATCCATCCATCCATCCATCCATCCATCCATCCATCCATCCATCCATCCATCATTTTATTGTCTATCGTTCTCCCTTTCTATCATACTATCAGTCTATTGTTATTTCCTTCATTCTTTCTTTTGCTCTTTGCTCTGTCTTTCCTTCTTTCTTTCTTTCTTTCATTCTTTGTAGTGTTTTATCTATCGTTTATCTTTCTTTCTAAATACCTATGTGGTGGGTGAGGCATGATCGAACACCCAAAAAGGGGAGAGAGCAAGCGCAGACACCGGCGGCTGGTCAGTGGTCCAGTCATAAATAATCAGTAACACCTGTATTTTCTAGTGATTGAGCCGGAGAGACACCTTCATAAGGGGAGGAGAAGGAATAGCTGGGAGAGAGGAGAGCCCGACAACATAGACTCGACACACACATGCACACAAGTGCCCAGCACAGAAAATTAATAAATATTGTGCTTACCTGATATCGCCGACCCTGTCTTCTTCTTCCCACAAAAACGAACTTTACTACAATCTATCTATATCTATCTATCTATCTATCTATCTATCTATCATTATATCTATCTATCTATCTATCTATCTATATCTATCTATATCTATATATCTATCTATCATCCACCATCCATCCATCCATCCATCCATCCATCCATCATCCATCCATCCATCCATCCATCCATCCATCCATCCATCCATCATCCATCCACATCCATCCATCATCCATCCATCCATCCATCCCTTGATCTATTGTTTTATTGTTCTATTGTTCTCTTTCTATCATACTATGGATTGTTCAATTTCTTTCTCTTTTCTTCTTTTTCTTTCTTTCTTTCTTTCTTTCTTTCTTTCTTTCTTCTTTCTTTCTTATTCCTTTTTTTGTGTTCTATCATTGTATCATTTCATTGTATATTTATCTATCTGTCAATGTATTTGTATCTATCTATCTATCTATATACTTCTATCTATCATCTATATATCTATCTATCTATCTATCTATCTATCTATCTATCTATCTATCTATCTATCTATCTATCTATCTATATATCTATCTATATATCTATCTATCTATCTATCTATCGTTCTATGTTCTATCTATCTATATATCTATCTATCTATCTATCTATCTATCTCTATCTATCTATCTATCTATCTATCTATCTATCTATCTATCTCTATCTATCTATATCTATCTATCTATCTAATCCATCCATCCATCCATCCATCCATCCATCTATTTTTCTATCATTCATGAAGGTGGATGTTTATAATTTTTTTACATGTTGATTAACAACCATGAATAAACTAAACTAGACATCGTGTTTGTTTGTGTGTGTGTGTGTGCGTGTGTGTGTTGTGGTGTGTGGTGGGGTGTGTGTGTGTGTGTGTACATGTCTGTCATCCGTGTGTGTGTGTGTGTGCGTGTGCGTGTGTGTGCGTGTGTGTGAGTGAATGAGAGAGTGTATGGGTGTTTCCAGTTCTGGGGGTTCACGAGAGTACTCTCTGCTGGGTTTCAGCTGGAAGGGCATCCTCTAGCTAGAACATATGCCAGAGTAATGATCAGCTCATTCCGCTGTGGCGACCCCTGGTAAATCAGGTACTAAGCAGAAGAATAATGAATTAACAGTCAATAGGATATTGTTATCTGAGAGAAAATCATTGGTGTTTGGTATTGTGGAAATGATCAGAATTACATTTTAGCATGTTGCCAGCATATGAAAGATTGTTTTGACTGTAGAAGTTGTTTTAATGATCTTTTATGTTATTTTATTTTAGTCTATATATTATTTGAATCGCTGATTTTCTGTTTTATCCTACACTCGGTTGAGTCTTTTAAAAAGTCAAACCTATGAAACGTCTTAAAAGGAAAAGTCTTTCTCCTCTGCTTTAATACATAGCATTATTTGTTTTTTAGCTTGACGCAGTGCTTTGTGTGCTTTGAAAAGCAGAATGAAATAAAAATGCATTATTATTGTTATTATTATTACCTCTCCATTTGTCTGTTCACACTGTCTTCTTACTGTACGCTCATGTACAGAATGAAGTCATTTCGCTCCTCAGTGTCTGTAGACTCTGTTCTGCTGAAAAAGCCTTGTGTTTTTGTAAGTACAAAGACTCGAATAAAGATTTAGTTAGTGTAGTTAGCAGCGGTGATCTGTATAGAGGTGAGCAGGGTTGAGTCTCCATTACTTTGATCAGGGTTTAATGTGAAGCCCTTTGGATTTACAGCTGATCTGAGGTCTCAGAAGCGTCCAGACGGTCTTCTCTCAGGTGTGTGTGGGGATTTTGACTGAACTGAGATCAGTATGTGAGGCCGTTTTGCTTTTCGAGTTGTCAGATAATGTCTTGGTGTATCTCTCAGGTCTGGCTTGTGGTTATGCATATTTTGTAGGAGGCATATTCAGTATTTACTTGCTCTGATAAAATTGGTTTTCATTGCTTTTGACTTGTGCAATGTTGGGTTGTCATTAACTATGTTGTAACATTTCACAATTTACTATTCAGTTTACTTTGTCACAAATTAACAAATTACTATTCTGTTATTAAGTGTCATTCCCTCAGCCATGTCATTTAAATTCCCTCAGCCAAGTAATTTTTAACGGAAAAATAACAATGTTTGTTATGGCAGCTTGACATGTACAATTACACTCACCGGCCACTTTATTAGGGACACCTTACTAGTACCAGGTTGGACCCCGTTTTCCTTCAGAACTTCCTTAGTCCTTCATGGCAGAGATTCAACAAGATACTGAAAATATTCCTCAGAGATTTTGCTCCATATTGACATGATAGCATCACGCAGTTGCTGCAAATCCATGATGTGAATCTCCCATTCCATCACAACCCAAAGCTGCTCTATTGATTTGAGATCTGGTGACTGTGGAGGCCATTTGAGTACAGTGAACTCATTGTCATGTTCAAGAAACCAGTCTGAGATGATTCGTGCTTTATGACCTGGTGGTGTATCCCTGTTGGAAGTAGCCATCAGAAGATGGGTTACACTGTGGTCATAAAGGGATGGGAGATGGTCAGCAACAATACTCAGGTTGGCTGTGGTGTTACATGATGCTCAGTTGGTACTAATGGGCCAAAGTGTGCCAAGAAAATATCCCCCCACACCATTACACCAACCAACCACCAGCCTAAACCATTAATATAAGGCAGGATGGATCCATTGCTTTCATGTTGTTGATGCCAAATTCTGACCCGACCATCCGAATGTGGCAGCAGAAATGGAGGACTCATCAGACCAGGCCAACGTTCTCCAATCTTCTATTGTCTAATTTTGGTGAGCCTGTGCGAAATTGTAGCCTCAGTTTTCAGTTCTTAGCTTACAGGAGTGGCAACCCGTGTGTGGTCTTCTGCTGCTGTAGCCCATCTGCCTCAAGGTTGGATGTGTTGTGCGCTCAAGATGCTCTTCTGCAGACCTAGGTTGTAACGAGTGCTTATTTGAGTTACTGTTGCCTTTATATCAGCTGGGACCAGTCTGGCCATTCTCCTCTGACCTTCTGGCATCAACAAAGGCATTTGCGCCCACAGAACTGCCGCTCACTGGACTATTTTTCTCTTTTTCAGAACATTCTCTGTAAACCCTAGAGACTGTTGTGCGTGAAAATCCCCAAGTAGATCAGGCAGTTTCTGAAATTCGCAGGACCAGCCCATCTGGCACCAACAGCTATGCCACATTCAAACTCACTTAAATCACCTTTCTTTCCCCATTCTGATACTCAGTTTGAACTGCAGCAGATCGTTTTGATCATGTCTACATGCCTAAATGCATTGAGTTGCTGCTATGTGATTGGCTGATTAGAAATTTGCGTTTAAGGGGCAGTTGGAGAGGTGTACCTAATAAAGTGGCCGGTGAGTGTACGTCACAACCAGTCTTCATCTCTTTCGCTTAATGACGCTGTTGTAAAATTCATTCAAATTCGGAAAGGGCCATCCGCTGCCGTAAAACATGTGCTGGATAAATGGCGGTTCATTCCGTCTGTGGCGACCCTGGATTAATAAAGGGACTAAGGCGGAAAAGAAAATGAATGAATTAATGTCATGATGACTGAGCGAATGACACCTAATGACAGTTGTAAATTCTCATTCACATTCATAACGTGTCATGTCATGGATTATAAAGGTTTCATGACAGTCTTATGAACACACCTTTAAGTAAAGTCTTACCTAATAGGGTTTTCTGGAAGGGTCCCAAGGAACATATTCGATCTGCTGAATAGTTTGATTAAATTAGACACAGTTTCAGGTTGTTTTAGTGTTGGTTAATTCCCCCACCATTGTCACACACAGACGTATTAATTGTCCCAGATTTAGTTCATTAGGTGATGGTCCCGCTAGAAGTTAGTGTTCTGCAGAAAAATGCATCCCTGTCAGATTATGCTTCATTTCATTCGCCAGTATGGATTATTAGGTGGATTATTGTGAGGTAGGATTCTATTTTGAAGGGAGAAATGGCGTGGATTAGGCATTCAGGTAGAGATTTTAAGGAAGGGGGTGTCATTTTTGGTGATAAAAAGCCTCAATTTTTTGCTTCAACTCTGGGCTACCGCTTTTCATTTCTAATGGAGGGGAAATATTAATACTAATAACAATTTTGTCCCCACCAATGACATGACATCGACCAACTCTATTTTGTTTTTTTCACTTTCATCATAGTTTTTTAACAATAGCTTTGGTTTTCCACATTCTTTAAAATATCTTCTCTTGTGTTCATCTTCATAATTGAGGGTGAGTAAATAATGAGAAGCATTTCATTTGTCCCATTTTAACTGGCAAGACTTAAAAAACACGTGCAGATGCCAAACTTTAGTGATGACCCAGCAGTGGCCTGCCTGTGTAGAGATAGTACTGCAGCAGTGCTGATTCTCCGTGTGTGTGTGTGAGTGACACTGGCTGCTGATTGGAATTGACGTGGGGGACTGGATATGTGTCAGGACTTGGGGTTGCTCATTTTCTCTCTGCGCCCTCAGAGACAGCAGCTGCTTTTTCACACACTCCATCTCAAACTCTACACTTAGATTTACACTCAAGAACTCGTAGTGCACTATTTTATTGTTATGCACCGTTATTATGATCTATTATGATCACTTTTGAATACATTTAGGACGGGACATTTTCTATAAATGTTCATTTAGGGAATGGGTGTATTTTAGAAAATATATTGCAATTAGATTATTATATATATTATAATATTATATATATTATATTATATTATATTATATTATATTATTATATTATATTATATTATATTATGTATATATTATATTATATATATTGTATTAGAGTATATATTATATTGTATTATATTATATCACATTATATTAGATTATGATTATATTATACACATTATATTATTATATATATATTATATTTATTATTATATATTTATATATTATATATTTATTGTATTGTATTGTATTGTATTGTATACATTACATTACATTACATTACATTACATTACATTACATTGTATTGTATTATATTTATATATATATTATATTAGATAATAATTATATTATATTATATTATATTATTATATTATATCACATTATATTATATTAATTATTATATTATATTATATTATATATATCACATATATTATATTATATTATATTATATTATATTATATTTTATTTATTATATATATCATATCATATCATATTATTTTATATTATATTAATTATTATATTATATTAATTATATATATATATTATATCACATTATATTATTATATACATTATATATTATATTAATTATATATATTATATTATTTATTCACATTATTTAATATATTATATTATAATATTATATTATATTATATTATTATATTATTATCACATATTATATATATTATAGATTATATTATATATATATTATATTATATATTATTATATCACATTATATTATATTTATTATATTATATATATATTTATATAATTATATTATATATCACATTATATTATATTAATTATATATATTATATTATATTATATATATTATTATTATTATTTATATTATATCACATTTATATTTAATTATTTATATATATTATATCACATTATATATATTATATTATAATATTATATTATATTATATTATACAAATAGATTATATATATTATATAATTATATTATATATTATATCATTATATATATTATTATATTATATTATTTATATATAATAATTATATTATATTAATCACATTCTATTATATTATATCACATTATATTATATATATTATATTATATATATTATATTATTTATATTATATTTATATAATATATTATATTATATTAATATATTATATATTATCTTATATTATATATATATATATTTATATATATCAGATTATATCATATCATATATATATATAATTATATTATATATATTATATTATATATATATATATTATATCAATTATATTATATTATATCACATTAATATTATATATATTATATTATATTATAATTATATTATATATATTATATATATCTATATATTATATTATATTATATATATCACATTATATCACATATATTATATTATATATATATATTATATTATATTATATAATTATATTATATTATATTATATTATTATATTATATCACATTATATTATATCATATCATATCATTATCATTATATAGTATATTATATATTATATTATATTATATCACATTATATTATATCATATCATATCATTCTATTATATTATATTATATTATATTATATTATATTATTATATCACATTATATATCATATCAATAATATATATTATATTATATTATTTATATATATTATATTATATATATATATTATCACATATATTATATTATCTTTATATTATATTATATTATATATATTATATTATATTTATATTTTATTATAATTATATTATATTATATTATATTATATTAATATCACATTATATTATATTATATTATATCACTTTATATATATATCACTTAATTATATATATTATATTATATATTATATTATATTATTATATATATTATATTATATCATCACATATATATAATATCATATCATATCATATCATATATTATATATCTTATATATATTATATTATATTATATTAATTATATTATATTATATATATTATATTATATTATATTATATTATATTATTATTATATTATATTATATATACAACGCCTGACAATTTTACCGTGGCCTGGGGGGAGCGCTGTGTACGTAGATTGCTATGTAACTGACCCTCAACAGTTTTCTCATAGGATGACAAGCTGACAAAAACATTTCTGCACCTCTGATACGTTTTATTATGTAGAAAATTAAAAATCTCTGCAGTATTTGGGTGCTCTGTGTTTGTCTGAGATAATTAGTCATACAGGTCAATCTGGCTTTTGAAAACACTATCAGTGGGTTTAGGGAAGAGGGTGGGGGTCAATCAGTGTTTTTAAAACACTATCGGTGGGTTTAGAGAAGGCGGTGGGCAGATTAATCAGTGCTTTTGAAAACACTGTCGGTTGGGTTTTGGGAAGGAGGAGGGTGGGTCAGTCAATGAATCAGTCAGTCGACTACGGCCTCTGGTGGATTTACGTGAGAACAACAGGCGTGAATGGCACTCGGCGAGAGAAATTTGAGATCTCAAAAGTGTACACAGTGGCCATTGGTGGATTCGCAAAAAACAAAAACTGCAAAAACAAATTGAAACCTTAGCTTCTGGGACGTATTGGCAGTCCTCAGAAATGTATAAAGTTTTCAGAATGAGTCTGGGTTGAATGATTTCTTGTGCGGCCCGGTACCAATTGATCCATGGACGGTACTGGTTAGGGTTCACTGCTCTAAAGCATCAGGTCTCTGTTATTGAAATAAACCCGAGAACTACAACTAGTAGATTCTTCTAAACGTCCTTTATTTTCTACAGAAAGAAGTTGACATGACACAGGTTGAGCGAAACATCACTTTTAAATAAAGTATTCTGATATTAAAAAAGCTTCTGATTAACAAGTAGATCAGTCTGAAGTCATCCAATCTGACTCTTTGTCCTGATGAAGCCAACTCTTTCTCCCGCACAAACCCGTAACATTCAGCCATCACGGCTCAAAGTGATGATTCACTGCTAATTGCATAATCACAGTTTGATAATTGTAATTGATGAGTGTATAATTGAATGCTAGTCTTTATTGGAGCCTCTGCCTTCATTTCTGCTCATGCTTTCGTTTTCTCTCACATTTGCATTCAGATTTTTTTCTCTCTTGATTTTCCCCGTGTTCTCCTCTTGACCCGAGTTGCACATATGTAAAAACACATTCGCCGATTGTGAAAATGAACCATCGTTTCTGTTGCAAATAATTACGGGATTCAACGCAGATGCTTTTGGCAGTCGCGCATTTGATTTTCTCTCCTCTCTCCTCTCTTCGTTGTGCAATGAGAAATTAGCCAGTGAATGCTGGAGTGTGTTTTATGTAAAACTAAATTATACTTTGAAATTTGGCAGATTGCTGCTTTAAGTTTTGGGACTCAGAAGTATCCTGAGTTCTCCGCCGCTTTGAAGCTGTAATTATAAAGCAGTATGAAGACTGCGCAGTGCTGAGGTCTGCTTTTACCAAACTACAAGTAGAAATGTCTGTAAACTTTTCAAAGGTTTATTAAAGGGGTCGCGGCGAGTTTCATCTGTGGGACACTGTGTGCCCTTTGAGCTTGATTAAAACACACTTTTAAAACATTGCTCTAACTAGTTTAATCTGCTGACGTTGTATATAAACTACCAGTCAAAAGTTTAGATTTAGTCTTTTGATTCAGCACACTCAAATAATGTTTGTTCAGACTACTTGAATTATCAGCCCCCCCTGTCATTTTTCCCCAAATTTCTGTTTAATGTAGAGACACATTTCTAACATAATAGTTTTAATAACTCATTTCTAATAACTGAATTATTTTATCTTTGCCCTGATGACAGTAAATAATATTTGACTAGATATTTTTCAAGATACTAGTATTCAGCTTAAAATGACATTTAAAGGCTTAACTAGGTTAATTAGGGTAAAGTTAGTGTAATTAGGCAAGTCATTGTATAACAGTGGTTGTTCTGTAGACTATCAGAAAAAAATATTGCTTAGGGGGCTAATAATATTGACCTTAAAATATATTTTTTAACATTTTATTTCTGTTAGAATAAAACAAATACGGAGAAAGACTATTATAGGAAATACTGTGAAAAATTTATTGCTTTCGTTAAACATCACTTGGGAAGTAGTTAACTGTAAATTAACTGTAACTGTAAAGCTAAAACAACTCAATTCTTGAGTTTTTTCATGGAGATAACTTAATCGTTTTATGTTCAATCCACTAAAATTTGTAAAACGAAAAAGCTAACTTAATCCCTTCATGTTGTTCCAACACAAATTGATTGTGTTGAACCAGCATTTTTAGTGATGATTTCTGAAGGATCACGTGACACTGAAGAACCAAGCGGCAACCTTCCCGCTCTCCCTCGGGAAGCCAATACGGAAGTAACTGACACTGCCAATTCTTAAAAATTCCGCTAGTCCTGGCTCCATAATAGAGCAAATTTCAATTGAGCCCACTGTTAGAATGGCCAACTTTTACAGCAGAAAAAAAGGTTGTTTACAGCCTGGTACAAAGAACGATTTTGGTTCATATAGCTATTATTACCTCCATGACAACTGTGAGGGGGGTGAATTTTTTTATAACTCATCCATTTCCTTTATATTAGGTTATATTAAGTTTGCATAATTAAGGGCGTGGCCACTTGAGTGACAGCTAGGTCTCGCTGGTCGCCGTCACTTCACCTCACCTGAATCCGGCAGATTAGCCACTGATCTCGGCATATTCATCGTATTTTTGTTTTGTTTTATGTGGCTTTACACAGTCAGCTGCCTTTTGGACTTATTGTCTTACAATTATCAGGATGATATGGGATGCTGTGTGCACTTAATTGTGCTCACAAACCATTCATCCTGCCCCTCGTCTCCAATGGTGTAAAGTTTTATACTTTTTATACCTTCTCTATAAATGTATTCGTTTATGAAGATCATTTATACATTAATATTTTTTGTTTAGCCCGTAAAGCACTCCAGAATCTGACAGATTGATTAGCTGTAGGCTCTAGTACAGTCATCTGAAGCGTTGTCATACAGTGTTATGCGGATTTCATCAATAGTCTTGCATTTACTAACAGACTATATTTGAAGTGTTTGGGAAGTAATTTGCGTTTTCATCCTGTAGAAAACATCATAAGAACAATGTTTAGGGCTCACTGTATGACTACAGTGTTTTTAAAAGTCTAATCACTTTATTGATATAGTGTACACGCCAACACATTGTGGTTAGAACACAAACGAGTCACAGGTAATAAAGTATCAAGCGTTTCTCCCAAAGAAAGTCTTGTCTAAGCAGGTCTAAGCAAAGTGCCAGCAGGTGTCTGTAGCTCCGCCTCACTCTCTGCCTCTTTGCCTTTGTTTGGTATCCCGCCGTGGGTGCGATGACGCGCGAACAAAATGCCGACGGTTGGCCGCGCCTACTTGTAGCTTCTTTTGCAGTTCAGAAACCTATGGGTGACGTTACGGATACTACGTCCATATTTTTACAGTCTATGCTGAAAGACTGGAGGAATAGATGACATTATAAAATGTATTAAATAGAATTTGGCTAATTGAAATTATAATAATTTTCCACATTTTTTACTGTATTTCTACTCAAAAAATATTTTTGCTTTTTCAAATTACACCTGCTTGACAAAAGTCTTGTCAGTATCCCAGTTGTAAGAGCAACCAATAATAACTTGACTTCTAGTTGATCATTTGGAAAAGTGTCAGAAAGGTCGATTTTTCTGATGAATCATTTGCTGAACTGCATCCCAAGCATCACAAATACTGCAGAAGACCTAATGGAACCTGCATGGACCCAAGATTCTCAAAGAAATCAGTCAAGTTTGGTGAAGGAAAAAATCATGGTTTGGGGTTACATTCAGTATGGGGCGCGTGCGAGAGATTCTGCAGAGTGGATGACAACATCAACAGCCTGAGGTTTCAAGACATTTGTGCTGCGCATTACATTACAAACCCAACAGGAGAGGGCAAATTCTTCAGCAGGATAGCGCCTCCTTCTCATACTTCAGCCTCCACATCAAAGTTCCTGAAAGCAAAGAAGGTCAAGGTGCCTCCAGAATTGGCCAGCCCAGTCACCAGATATGAACATTGTTGAGCATGTCTGGGTAAGATGAAGGAGGCATTGAAGATGAATCCAAGAGTCTTCATGAACTCTGGGGAGTCCTGCAAGAACGCTTTCTTTGCCATTCCAGATGACTTTATTAATAAGTGATTTTGAGTCATTGCAGAGATGTATGGATGCAATCCTCCAAGCTCATGATGGAGTCAGACACAATATTCATTCTGTTTCCACTGCAGCATGACTTTATATTCTATACTGGACATTATTCTGTCAAGTACAAGACTTTAGTCAGACCTTACTGTCCTAATTGATAATTAAGAATTGTGTTGTTTCCGCTGATTGAACAAGCAGCAGATATCTTTTATTTTTTGAGTAAAGCTAATGTGATTTTCCGGCCTGAAAGTAGAATTCTATCGTGTGTGTGTTGTGCTTATGTGTGCTTGTGTGTGTGTTTAATTGATGTCTAGTCTCAGGAGTTGAGAACGGGTTAATGGTGTGATGTTGGAGGTAATCTGTGTGTTTTCTCGTTACAATGATAAAGAGCTCTGAAAGCTGTGTAAAGATGTTACTGTGGAACGTGTGATGAGGATGATATTTTCATCCGATAAGTCATTATATCAATGAGAAATGGAGGCTGAAGTGGCTCTACATCTTGTGTATGTTCATAAGGAAATGTTGGTTGCGTCTTGCAGAATTACAGGGATTTATCTTTGTGTGATTATCTGGCCATATGTGAGGCAGTCTGTGCGCGATTCATTCATGCTTTCGCTCTTGACTGCGAGCGCATGCCGTAGGAAAGGGAAAGAAAATAGTGTTTATAAATAAATCAGCATATTTGTTGTCTTCTAATAAGATTCTGAAGACTTCTTTTTGGATAATGCACAATTTTTGGATTTCTCCGTAGTCATTGGTAGGTTGAGATCCTGTAGAGTGAAATAATGTGATGCTTTTAAAACAAATGGTTTATTTTGAGTGGGCTTATGTCAACTTTTCACTCAACCAATGTTGGAGTTTGGGGCTGGGCTGCTGTTTGGTTGACAAATGGCAGACAATCGGGAGTTCTCATAGAACTTTTAATATATTTGGAGATTTCTTTCCTTTTTTTTTTTTAAATAATACATTTTTTCAGGGTTTTCACCTTTATTGGATAAGACAGTGGAGAGTATTGACAGGAAAGCATGGGGAGCAGAGAGAGGGAAGGATCGGCACTAGGACCGTGAGGCGGAATCGAACTCGGGTCACTGTGAGCACCGGAGTGCATGTGTGGACGCATTAACCACTACATCACTGGTGCCGACTATTTGGAGATTTATAAGCGGCTCATATTTCTGTGAAGGTTTTTTTTGTTTTTTCCATGGAGGCACAAAAACTGAATTGCAAACCTCAGAATAATGAGAAGAACTCTGCAAGCTGAAAAAGGAAATATTAAAAACGTTAAGATTTAAACCCAGAATTTTGAGCAAAAAGTAAAAGATGCCAAGATTGAAACTTAGTTTTGAAGTGTAAAGTTTATCTCTCAATATGTATGTGTGGAGACTCCAGAGAGGAAAACTTTGGCAATAAAGAAAAAGTGAAATTCATTCACTTCATGTTCCTTTGGCTTAGGTCCCTTATTAATCTGGGGTCGCCAGAATGAACCACCAACTTATCCAGCATAAGTTTTATGCAGCGGACTGCCCTTCCAGCTGCAACCCAGTATAGGAAACCCAATACACTCTCATATTCACACACACACTTATACACTATGGCCGATTTAGTTCTTCCAAATTCACCTATATAGCGCATGTTTTGGACTGTGGGGGAAACCGGAGAACCACGAGGAAACACACGCCAACATGGGGGGAGAACATGCAAACTCCACACGACAATAGCCCAACTGGGCCAGCCAGGACTCAAACCAGCGACCTTCTTGCTGTGAGGCAACAGATAAAGATAAAGATAAATTCTGAGATGTAAGCTCACAATGCAAATATATATTTATATCAGATGTAAACTCAAAATTCTAAAAAAATAAAAGTCAGAGTCCTAATTCACAATTCTGGGTGAAAATTCAACATTTTTAAAGGTAGATTTCTGAGATGGTAAACTCAAAATTCTAAGAAAAAAAGACAAATTCTGAGATGTAAACTAAAAAAAACCAATAATTCTCGGTTTAAATTCAACTCTAAAAAAAAAGAATTCTGAAGTGTAGACTCATAATTATATATAAAGAGCAGCACTGCAAGACGTAAACTCCAAATACAAAACAAAAATCATAGTTCTAAAATGAATGTGGAATTAAATTAGAATACAAGAAAATCTGAATTTGAATCTGAGTTGTAAATTCAAAATTCTACAAACAGAAAAGTCAGAATCCTAATTCTAAATTCTAAAAGATGCAAAATTCCAATAGAACACAAATTCTGAGGTGTCAACTCAAATTACAAAAAAATCATAAATCTCAGATGTAAATTCAAAATAAAAGGTCAGAATTGTGAGATGTAAACTCAAAATTAAATAAAGATAATGCAGAATTCTGAGTTTTAAACTTAAAATACAGAAAAATCAAATGTAAACTCAAAATTCTAAATTAAAAGTTCCAAAAAAGAGGCAAAATATCAATAAGTAAACTTATCTGATTAAAATAAAAATTCTAAAAAGAAGTCAAAATTCTAAAATGTAGACTCAAATTTATAAAAAAGAAAGAGTAGAACTCCAAGAAGTAAACTCAAAATACAAACAAAAATTGGAGTTCTGAGATGTGAACTCAAAATTCTAAGAAAAAAATGTAAACTCAAAAAACGAAATAATTCTCAGATTTAAATTGTAAAGAACAAAAGTCAGAATTCTGAGATATAAAATTAAATGTAAAAGAAATAATCAGAAAAATAAACATGATTTAAATTATGAGATGTGAACTCAAATTCTACAAAAGAATCAGAATTCAGAGATGTGAACTCAAAATTCTATGAAAAAGTCTGAATTCTGAAATGTAAACTCAAAAAACAAAATAATTCTCAGATTTAATTCTAATTCTAAAAAGAAAGTCAGAATTCTGAGATGTAATTTCAAATAAAAAAAATCTGAATTCTTAAATAAAAAAGAATCAGAATTCTGATATGTAAATTTAAATTTCTAAAAAAAGAATCAGAATTCCCAAATGTAAACTCAAAAAACAAAATAATTCTCAGATTTAAATTCTAATTCTAAAAAGAAAAGTCAGAATTCTGAGATGTAATTTCAGAATTCTTAAAATAAAAAAGAATCAGAATTCTAAAACTAAAAAAAGAATCAGAATTTAAAAAAATCTGAATTAAAATAAAAAAGAATCAGAATTCTTAAAATAAAAAAAAGAATCAGAATTAAAAAAAATCTGAATTAAAATAAAAACGAATCAGAATTCTTAAAATAAAAAAAGAATCAGAATTCTAAAAATAAAAAAAGATCAGAATTAAAAAAAAATCTGAATTAAACTAAAAAAGAATCAGAATTCTTAAATAAAACAAAGAATCAGAATTCTTAAAATAAAAAAAGAATCAGAATTCTTAAAATAAAAAAGAATCAGAATTCTTAAAATAAAAAAGAATCAGAATCTTAAAATAAAAAAAAAATCAGAATCTTAAAATAAAAAAAGAATCAGAATTCTTAAAATAAAAAAAGATTCAGAATTTAAAAAAAAAATCTGAATTAAAATAAAAACGAATCAGAATTCTTAAAATAAAAAAAGAATCAGAATTCTAAAATAAAAAAGATTCAGAATTTAAAAAAAAATCTGAATTAAAATAAAAAGAATCAGAATTCTTAAATAAAAAAGAATCAGAATTCTTAAAATAAAAAAAGAATCAGAATTCTTAAAATAAAAAAGAATCAGAATTCTTAAAATAAAAAGAATCAGAATTCTTAAAATAAAAAAAAAATCTGAATTCTTAAAATAAAAAAAGAATCAGAATTCTAAAAATAAAAAAGATTCAGAATTTAAAAAAAAATCTGAATTAAAATAAAAAAGAATCAGAATTCTTAAATAAAAAAAGAATCAGAATTCTTAAAATAAAAAAAGAATCAGAATTCTTAAAATAAAAAAAGAATCAGAATTCTTAAAATAAAAGAGAATCAGAATTCTTAAAATAAAAAAGAATCAGAATTCTGGTATGTAAATTTAAATTTCGAAAAAAAGAATCAGAATTCTGAAATGTAGACTCATATTTTTAAAAAAGAATCACAATCCCAAGATGTGAAGTCAAACTTCTAAAGAAAAAAAAAAAGAATTAGAATTCTACTATGTGATTTCAAAATTTTAAACAAAGAATCTGAATTCTGAGATGTAAACTCAAAATTCTAAAAAAGAAAAAAAATCTGAGTTCTGAGATATGAATTAAATTTTAAAAAACGAATCAGAATTCTTATTTTGGTTAGCTAAAATATTTTATTTTAGTTAGCCAAATTCTTTTTGTTAGCTACTGTAAATTCAGGATTCAGTATTTATTTTAACATGCACAATCTGCGAAAATATTCATCTGCACGCATTCCACAAAATACTTCCGACATTCTCTTAGACTAGTGTGGGTGTGTGTCTGTGTGTGTAGCTGCTCAATAAGCATCATGCGGAGTGAATGTGCGCGTCTGCTCTACGTTCAGCCCAGTTCATGCAGAATAGAGCAGCTCTACAGGAATCAATACTGATACAATAGTCCCCCGCACTCGCTGGCTAAAAGCAATTGTGTTTCTCTCTTTTTTCTCTCCGTTTTTTTCCAAGAAATGACATTCAGTTGCTCCATCAGCACTGGCGCTCTCATATACCAGCAACACAAGCCAATAAATGCCGAGATTGAAGCTCACTGTGAAGACACTGTGTTAAACAAGTCACACCATCTGCTCATCTGATTGGTTTAATTAGCTGCGCTTCTCAATGGCGCTTTTGCAACATTTCTATTTAAGACCACTAATGGCTCAACGTTAGAGCGTGGAAGTTCTGGAGCACTGGAGGCACAATGCTTTTTCATTCATTCATTCATTTTCTTTTTTGCTTAGTCCCTTTATTAATCAAGGGTCGCCACAGTGGATTGAACCGCCAACTTATCCAGCAGATAACTATGCAGTGGATGCTCTTCCAGCTGCAACCCATTACTGGGAAACACCCATACACTCCTGCATTCACACACGTACACTACAGCCAATTTAGCTTATTCAGTTCACCTATGGCGTATGTCTTTGGACTGTGGGGGAGCACCCGAGGAAACCCACACCAACATGGGGAGAACATGCAAAGGATTTTTCCACCCTTTAAATAGCAAAAGTGGATTCTGACCCGCCCTTAATGTGTTTGCGCCCTGCGCTTTGGGCTTTGCGCATGGATCGTCAAAATAGAGCCTATAGACAGCACCAAACGACACACAGCATCACGCTCTCTCTCATTCACACACATACACACACACATAAACGGGATCTACATGGATGCGCGCGTGCTCGCTCGCACGGGAGCGAAATTGTTAGACTTCCCGCTCTCGTTTAAATTACACCAGAGTTACCGATTGACCGCTTCCACGCTTAATTCGGAAATATATTCTGGCACCTCAAGAAATCTGGTCGGGTCCCGCAGTACAGCAGTGGGAATGCAGACCTCTAGTTCATATTTACCACGTCTCTCTTCTCATTCGGTCAAAACCCAAAATACTGGTTGTGTTCTTCTTCGAGACCGATTACTTGGTGCGCGACTCGCCATCTTACCTCACCTCTCTCTCTCTCTACTCCACACTGTCCTGTGATGACAATCGCGCATACGCATTTTTAGGCATTAAATAAATCATATTTCAAGAGTTCACACTTAGCTGATGATTGATAATAAAGCTTGTTTGGCGTGCTGTCCCGGGAGAGAGCCCTGAGCTTATAACATCCTCGAGCCCTGGGCTCCCTCCCGTTGCAGGGTGAGAGGGGAGTTTGAGCTCAGGTAGATCTCGATGGCTCCCCCCTGTGTCAGATATGGATGCTGAGGTGTGCTCAGAGCTTGGCTTAAAATATTTTGGATTGATTGTTTAGGGTGCTTGTTTTTTAACTGTGGGAGGAAACCGGAGCACCTGGGGAAAACCCACGCGAGCACGAGGAGAACGAGCAAAACTCCGCACAGAAATGTCGCCTGGTTTTGGAAGGAAATTTAAACCAGGGGCATTCTTGCTGTGAGGCAACAGTGCTAATCACTGGCCACCGTGTCGCCTGTTTGAAAGGAGGGAAAGTAGGGTTTGGTTGGGGGGGGGGGGTGGTTCTTCGAGACGAAGATATTGAGATGAGAAAACTCTGGTTATTTATAGTGAGTTAAGAATCATCTGATAGGATAATTAGTCATGAGCTGATCCTGGAACAGCTGTGAACAATCAAAGCATGTGATCCTCTTGAAATTTGTTTATAAATAAACTTCCCTTAATACTTGTCTCCTATATAAGTGCATTGTTTTTATGACGGTTGTTACGCCCCGTGTGGCTTGGAGGATGAAAAGGGCTTAACATAATTATGACAACCCAATCTTTTAAGAATTCCCCTGAGCCGTTAGCTGCTATGAATCGACACAGACAACAACGTGGCAAAAAAAAGTGGTTTGTTTATTACAATAAAGATAAAGGAAAATATTTAAATCACCCAAAATGTATTTACAAATGTGTACAATAAATGCAAAATGAAGTAAACAAACAAACCAAAACAAATAGAGGGAAGGAAAATAAGCGGTGCCAAATCAAAGAAAATGACAAACTAAACACCCGCTAACTAATCCCTCCCCCACCTCTAAATAACTAAAGAGAAATTTGTAAATAGGAAAAAAAAAACATCTTCGGCGTCACACGCTGTAACACTGGGAGTGACAGAGACAACTGAAGTTTAGGATCCACTTGCAGGTTTATTCGAAGTCAGGGAATCAATGGTCAACACAGGTGCAAACAGATGTATAAAGGCAGTCCAGAATCGTGGTCAAATGTAACAGGTGAGAGGTCAGAAGGCAGGCGGTAGACAATGAGAAAAGTAAACAAGGCAAAGATCAAAACACGGAGAAACAAGACTAGGAGAAACGCGTTGTAATGTCACTTTACAGATGACAAGACTCTGCAATGGAAATAAGAGTGTGTGCTGTTTAAGTAGTGTCTGTAATCAGTCTTTGACAATGCTCAGGTGGTGCGAGTGTAATCAGTAGAGACTTGGAGCAGGTGTGAGTATGTGTGTGGCATGACTGAATATGTAGTCCATTAATGGAGGAATTGTAGTCCATGTGTGTTTGTGTGTGAGATCCATCGATCTGGGAGTTATGATCGCTGATGATCGTGACACACGCCCCTTACTCAACTGCATTCACTGGAACAAACATACACAGAATAGCACCAGCTTCTAACCTAGTGGATTAACAGATGATCAACTACGTGTGTGTTAAAATGTAAGTCACGTGACATACTTCACTTTCACTTCCCTTTTAGTACATTTAAGCAAGTTTAGGATGGGACGTTCTGAACAGATGTACAACTCACAAAAACTCTTTAAAACGAACCAGAAACAAGATAGGCACAAATGTCACACAAACAAACAAAGCAGCAACAAGGATCCCCCTCTAATCTGGGTTGAGTCATCACTGGAGTGCTTAAATAACTCTCATCCTCTTCTGATTGGTCCACTCGGGAGAACTCTGCCAACCAATCGAAACACCTAGATTTCAGAAGAACAGCAGACAGCACTAAAAACAGAAAGGGGAGGAGGGAACAACAGAGCAACACCCGCAGGCATGTAACAACGGTATAACGGTATTGAAACTGACAACGTTGCTATTTTTAGATCCCGCAGTATTCCTATATTACTGTATTACCGCCCAAGCCTTTTTTGGCTCGTTTCCACTGACTAGTACGGTACGGTTCGGTTTGGTACGGGTCACCTTTATCAAGCTTGCGTTTCCACTAACAAGGGTACCCTTTTGGTGGGCGTGGTGTATGACAGAAAGTTTCAGTCGACGTCATTCTCACTCGAGGAAATGTCTACTGTAAAGCTGTCACTTACATATCATATGAGAAGCTCTTCTCACAAAACAGATGCTTTACACACAGAAATACTTGTGTAGAAATGTTTATTACTAACTTTTCTATGAACATGAGTTGATTATAACTGCAGATCAAAGACAGTGCGAAACAGCCTACTGTAACGTCTGTAATTATATTAAATAACTAAATAAATGAACATATATGAACACATACAGCTCCTCACAGTCTCCGATATGTTACCAACTACAGAAGAACTACATATAGCAGACATTTCGTCAGTATTTAGGTTCAAAACAACACAAAATATAGCCCACGGTCAGTGAAAACCTCTTATCTGTGTCTGTAATCTTCAGCAGCACATGTAGCCTCTGTTAGAGAGTAATTCTGTCATTCCCGGTTCATATTAGTCCAAAAGATGAAGATAATAAGTTAGTTATACATGGCATTTTGTTCATGTTTGCTGATAAATAATGTGCTCCATTTTTTCCGGCTTCTCTTTTGTTTCTTCACGCTTCACTCTCGCGTTTGTCAGTGTCTGACAGGATCGGGTTTCAAAAGCACGTCAATAATCAAGCGCAGGTTATTATCATCAGCTCAAGAAGTTTGTTATTTCAGATATAATGTTAGACGCGCGCGAGCGCTAGCAAGAAAGCGAAACCGCTCGCGCCTCAGACTGGCTCGTAAAAAACTACGGGGCACAGGGTAAATCTGCTCTTCTTCTTGGCCTTGTGGCTGTTCATCCAGATGACGACAAGGTTTGTTTGAGCCCAGATCGACCATGGCTGGTTATTTTTTGTATTTACAATTCCGCTAAAATCTCTCGCTGTGTAATTCAAACATGGCTTTTTTTTGTTTTTATTCTGGCTTGTTGCGTAAGCGATTGACGTATCTCTGTAAACCAATAGCGTTCAGCTGCGCGTGTGGCTCCGCCTTTTGGTATGCCTTTCTCGTGTTTGGTATCCTTTCGAAAGGGTGCCGAAAAGTGGTACGGTACGGTTCAGTTCGGTACGCTTTTTGATAGTGGAAACGGCCATACCAAACCGAACCGTACCGTACCGTACCACTCAGTGGAAACGGGCCATTTGAGACCCCTGCTCTAGAGACATCAGAGACTGATTTTACATCTTGAAGAAAGGGTCTTATAGGTCCTATTAAAATTCAATCATTTGTGATTTGCATTGGTGAACATTTCCAAAACAAATCTGACATCATTTCTTCTCTCACTAGTCATAAAACAGGTTTCAGTTTTTTGTGTACTGAAAAATGCCACCAAAACTGTTTGTGAAACACTTCACAACTGTACTTCACAGTGTTCATCCATTGACTTTTTCGCTTTGATTTGAACATTACTGAATATAAAAAGACTCACAGATCTCCCAGTCTTCTCCTTGCTATCGTTCCTCCTCTTCCCTCCATCATCAGTCCTGTCTGTCTGTATGGCGGGACGCTTCAGTGTGTGCTAGACCCTCAGTGTGTTTGAGACCCTCTTGTGTGTGGTCTTCTGGAGCTCTGTAACCTACATATCCACAGGCACAGGTGCCCTCTCTATGGGCCAGGTGGCAGAGCGTTCTGCTGCCGCTCTTTCCTAATGAATCCGTAATTGCTTTGAGTCACCTGTGGAGAGGAGAATAGCAGGGTGACGGCTCGCTTAGTGGAGTCTGACCTGCCTTCATTCTGCACAGTGTCCAGCACAGAGCCAAGAGCCCTCAGCAGACATTTACATAGTCTTTCTGGCCCTCACACACACACATGGTGATAGTAAGAAAAAACAACAACTCTTTTGAACATTTCTATAACATTTATAAATGATCAGCATATTAGAAGGATTTCTGAACACCGCTGAACAGAAGTTACGATTTTTCTTTTTTTCATTTTGTGACGTGTATCCACTTGAAATTTGAGGTTTGAGTCTCGGCTGGGTCAGTTGGCATTTCTATGTGGAGTTTGCATGTTCTCAGGGTGCTCTGGTTTCCCTGACAATTCCAAAGACGTGGTATATTGGGTAAGCTAAATTGTCTGTAGTGTATGTGTGTGAATACGTGTGTATGGGTGTTTCCCAGTACTGTGTTGCAGCTGGAAGGGCATCCGCTGCATAAAACATATGCTGGATAAGTTGGCGGTTCATTCTGCTGTGTGGATCCCTAATTAATAAAGGGACTAAGCCAAAAAGAAAATAAATAAATGAATGAATGAATTGATTAGATGGTTGGAAGATGGGTGTTGCGAACAAAATGGAGAAAGATTGATGAATGGACGAAAGTAGCGCAGAAACGAGACACACACTGATAGTCTAAGCCTAAAGGACTGATAGCCCCGCCCTAAAGAACTGACAGTCCCACCCTAAAAGACTGATAGCCCCGCACTAGTGGACTGATAGTCCCAAATATCTCCACCCTAAAGTACTGATAGCTCCGTCCTAAAGAACTTATAGTCCCGCCCCCAAAGACTTATAGTACCTCCCTAAAAGACTGATAGCCCTGCCCTAATGGCCTGATAGTCCCGCCCTAAAAGACTGATAATCCTGACCTAATGGACTGATAGCTCTGCCCTAATGGACTGATAGTCTTGCCCTAAATAGCCCTGCCCTAAAAGACTGATAGCCCAGCCCTAAAGGACTGATAGTCCCGGCCAAAAACACTGATAGTCCTGACCTAATGGACTGATAACCCCGCCCTAAAGAACTGATACTCCAGCCCTAAAAGACTGATAGCCCCACCCTAAAAGACTGATAGCCACACCCTAAAAGACTGATAGCCCCACCCTAAAGGACTGATAGTCCTGCCCTAAAAGACTGATAGCCCCACCCTAAAGGACTGATAGTCGTGCCCTAAAGGACTGATAGCCCCGTCCCCTAAAAAACTGATAGTCTTGACCTAAAATTCTGTTAGCCCTGCCCTAAAGGACTGACAGCCCCACTCTAAATGTCTGATAGCCCCGAACTAGGGTCTTTTAAAAGACATCCTCACCGTAAAAGACTGATAGTCCCACACCTAAAGAACTGATAGCCCCACCCTAAAAATTTTGAAAGCCCCGCCCTAAAGGATTGATAGCCCCACCCTAAAACACTGATAGCCCCGCCCTGAAGGTGTTCCATGTGACCAGAAGTGGAAAAAAGGTCATTTCGAGGGGAAGGGAAGGTTATGATATTTGATTAAAGATTTTGCGGGTAAATAAAGTTTTGCAAAATAATGAAGTGCACAGATACATCATTTACAACATTTAAAAATAAGAGAAGTGCGATTTGATTTCATGCTGACTTTAAGATTGGAGTATGGAGTGATGCTGAAAAAACAGCTTTGTGTCACAGAAATAAATTACATTTAAAATATATATTCATATAGAAAACAGCTATTTTAATTTCAGCAATATTTTACTATATTAGTTTTTAACATGTTTTGGATCAGGTAAATTCAGCCTTAGTTAGCAAATTAAGCGGTCACACTTTACAGTAAGGTTCATTAGTTAATGTAAATAATGCATTTACTAACATAAACAAACAATGAACAATACATTTACTACAGTATTCGTTCATGTTAGTTAACGTTAATGAAAATACAGTTGTTCATTGTTAGTTCATGTTAACTGACGGTGCATTAACTAATGTTAACAACCATGGACTTGGATGTTAATAATGCATTAGTACATGTTCAGTTATGATTAATAAAGGCTGTACAAGTGTTGTTCATGATTACTTCATGTTAGTAAATGCATTAACTAATGAACCTTATTGTAAAGTGTTTCCAATTAAGCTTTTTTTAAATAGTTTGATAAATGTTATTTTCTAAAAATAAAAAGCTTTGTAAATCTTTATGCAATACACAAAGGAATATACCAGTGTTTCCCAACCCTGTTCCTGAAGGCACACCAACAGTACACATTTTCAACCTCTCCCTAATCAAACACACCTGAATCACCTAATTAGAACATAAGAAGAGACTCAAAACCTGAAGTTAATTAGTCAGGTAAGGGAGACATCCAAAATATGTACTGTTGGTGTGCCTCCAGGAAAAGGGTTGGGAAACACTGGTATTTACAGCTGAAGTCAGAATTATTAGCCCCCCTGAATTATTAGCCCCGTTTATTTTTTTCCCCGAATTCTGAAGATTTTTCAACACATTTCTAATCATAATAGTTTTAATAATTCATTTCTAATAGCTGATTTCTTTTATCTTTGCCATGATGACAGTAAATAATATTTGACTAGATATTTTTCAAGACACTTCTATACAGCTTAAAGTGACATTTAAAGGCTTAACTAGGTTAATTAGGTTAACTAGGCAGGTTAGGGTAATTAGGCAAGTTATTGTATAATGATGGTTTGTTTTGTAGACTATCGGGGAAAAAAGATAGCTTAAAGGGGCTAATAATATTGACCTTAAAATGCTTTTAAAAAATTAAAAACTGCTTTTATTCTAGCCGAAATAAAACAAATAAGACTTTCTCCAGAAGAAAAAACATTATCAGACATACTGTGAAAATGTCCTTGCTCATTTGGCAACATCATTTAGGAAATATTTAAAAAAGAAAATAATTCAAAGGGGGGCTAAAATTTCTGACTTCAACTGTACTAGTATGCAAATTTCACAGGACCATTGTTATACTGGGAATACGTTATTTATTGTCCGTGTGTGTAATTTATTATTATTATTCGCAATGATGGAAAAACAAGGCCAAAAAGTATATGAATATAAGCAAATAAAACCATTAAAAATCTTATAATACACAGGATACATCTTTTGTGTGTATAAACTCACATACCAATATTATGGTTGTTTAATATATAAAGCAAATTATATATATAAGTATAGAAAAGTATTTTGTGTGTATAAATTCACATACCAATGTTATGGTTGTTTAATATATAAAGCAAATTATATATATAAGTATAGAAAAGTATTTTGTGTGTATAAACTCACATACCAATATTATGGTTGTTTAATATATAAAGCAAATTATATATATATAAGTATAGAAAAGTATTTTGTGTGTATAAACTCACATACCAATATTATGGTTGTTTAATATATAAAGCAAATTATATATATAAGTATAGAAAAGTATTTTGTGTGTATAAATTCACATATCAATGTTATGGTTTTTAATATATAGAGCAAATTATATATATATAAGTATGGAAAAGTATTTTGTGTGTATAAATTCACATACCAATGTTATGGTTGTTTAATATATAAAGCAAATTATATATATAAGTATAGAAAAGTATTTTGTGTGTATAAATTCACATACCAATGTTATGGTTGTTTAATATATAAAGCAAATTATATATATAAGTATAGAAAAGTATTTTGTGTGTATAAATTCACATACCAATGTTATGGTTGTTTAATATATAAAGCAAATTACATATATAAGTATAGAAAAGTATTTTGTGTGTATAAATTCACATATCAATGTTATGGTTGTTTAATATATAAAGCAAATTACATATATGAGTATAGAAAAGTATTTTTTAGTGGACAAAAAAACTATTAGATGTAATTTTGACACGTAAATAGGCACAATAATACATAATCACAATAAATTTTTCATTTAGTCATTTTACTTCGGCTTAGTCCCTTATTTATCAGGGGTCGCTACAGCGGAATGAACCGCCAACTATTCCATAATTTTTTTTTTTCACAGTGGATGCTCTTAGAGCCACAACCCAGTACTGAGGAACACCCATACACACTCACACTCACATGCACTCATACACTCCGGTCAATTTAATAAATCCAATTCACATAAACTGCAGGTCTTTAGACAATCACAGCAAGACCTATCAGAAAGTAATTGCTGGAATGTAAAACAAACTGTCAACACAGAAGGCTAAGGATCTGCAAGAGAGAAATCTGAAAAGAAATATGCTTTTAGATCCTATTTTATTTAAAAAAAAGATACATATTTTCAGTGTTAAGAGTTCTATTAAGTGAGGAAAAAATCACTTGAGGTTTATTAATCACACTGGAAGTGGAAGTTCAAGTCAAGTGCATTGCATTCGGGATATAAATGTACAAATGTTGCCAGATGTGCAGTAAATCACCCATGCAGAAAGACTGTGAAGTATCCACCATTTCATAATGACACAATAAGTTGAGCTGTTTAATGTAAATGCAAGTTTTTCCTCATCGACTATGAAGTGTGTTATTGGTGTGAGTGTGTGTGTGTGTGACTTTATCATGCTAATGTTTTTCTCTCCTCTCCTTAAGTGCTGGAATAAACTTTGCTCTGTTCATTTATGCTCTGCGCTATCATCAGCATATGGAGCAGAACTATTGACTGGAGTGTTTTGTGTGCTGTGAGTGTGTGCTGGACTGATGATCTGCTCTTCTTCTTTTTCTGTGTGTGTGTGCTGCAGGTGGTTGCGTTGAGCCAGCGCAGTAAAGAGGCCGAGTCTGCCTTCCTGGCCATTTATAAACAGCTGATCGAGGCCCCAGGTGAGCTGCACACCTGCCTGAGAAACACACAGACACTCACACACACACATCCATACATCCAGCTTCGATTTCACATGACTCAGAGGAACATGATATACACAGCTATAAGAAATAACTTCCACAATATCATTCTTTTGATTTATTTTTTTTAATGTCAATTAAGAAGCTGTTAAGGGTGTGGAAAAGGTTTTGTTGCTTTTTTAGTGCAGGACGTGAGTTTGTTGTGTTACATAAAGTATAATATCTCATATTTACATGTGAATTTAATCACTTTTTTCTTTATATATAAACATCTATTTAGTGTATATATCTAATAATTGCTTTATTTTATTTTAGCTTTGGTTAAATAAAAAAAGGTCACTTGGTTAGCTTTTAAACTTGTGATAGTTGGCATTTTTATTAGGGTTTGTATACTTCTGTGGAGCTTTTTATATTTTAATAATTTATATATATATATATTAATATATTTAACTTAAAAATATAATATACATTTATACATTTTATACTTAAACTTAAAAAACCTAAAACTTAAAAAATATATTTAGTAATTAAGTAACAGTTTTATTTATTTATTTATTATTTAATATATATTTATATGTTTAAATTATTTATTCATTTAAAAATATATTTTAGTAATTAACTATTTAATTTTTTTTATTTAGTAATATAAATTTATATGTTTTAATTATTTATTCATTTAAAAAAATATATTTTAGTAATTAACAATTTTTATTTTTTTATTTATTATTTTATATATATTTATATGTTTTAATTATTTATTTTGTTTAAAAAATATATTTTAGTAATTAACAATTTTATTTTTTTATTTAATATTTAATATATATTTATATGTTTTAATTATTTATTTTGTTTAAAAAGTATATTTTAGTAATTAACAATTTTTATTTTTTTATTTAATATTTAATATATATTTATTTATTTTAATTATTTATTCATTTAAAAATATATTTTAGTAATTAACAATTTTTATTTTTTTATTTTATATTTAATATATATTTATATGTTTTATTTATTCATTTAAAAATATATTTTAGTAATTAACAATTTTTTTAAATTTATTATTTAATATACATTTATTTGTTTTAATTATTTATTCATTTAAAAATATATTTTAGTAATTAACAATTTTTATTTTTTTATTTAATATTTAATATATATTTATATGTTTTAGTTATTTATTTATTCATTTAAAAATATACTTTAGTAATTAAGTTTTTATTTTTTTATTTAATATTTATATATATATATATATATATATATATATATATATATATATATATATAATATATATATATATATATATATATATATATATATATCAGAAAGAAATCAGAAAGAGCTTTATTGCCAGGTATGTTCACACATACGAGGAATTAGTTTTCGTGACAGAGCTTCTACAGTGCAACAGCATTACAGAGACAGGACAAAAAACAGATAATAAATATATTTAAAAAAATAGAAGTAAGTAGTGAATGAAAATATACAGATTGACAAGTGTATGTACATGTTTATTACTATATACAATGTTATATGTGCAGCTGTTATGTGCAAATTGGCATGTAAAGTGTGTTGTTAAATAAGTGTATATGTGTATAAAGGTGTATAGCAAGTAGTGATGTTGGTTCCACAATTATCATCATCAAGTCTTCATGAGATGATTTGCCTAAGGGAAGAAACTGTTTCTGTGTCGGGCTGTTCTGGTGCGCAGTGCTCTGTAGCGTCGAAGTTCAAAGAGGCAGTGTGCTGGGTGTGAGGGGTCCAGAGTGATTTTGGCAGCCCTTTTGCTCGCTCATATATATATATATATATATATATATATATATATATATAAAATATTTATTAATTAATTGAAAAT
>NC_079442.1:49785788-49955788 GCF_903798145.1 Danio aesculapii
ACTTCATTTGTGCTCAGCAGAGGAAACAGATTTGGAAGTAAATAATGACTAGGAATTTTCATTTTTATTGTGAACTATCCCTTTAAATAAAATCAACACTGGGACATAAAAAAGCTTGAGGAGGCACCTGCATGTGAGTTCACTAAAATAGCGTTTCACTCCCCATAACCAAGGTTTATATCTCTTTGTCTGCTTCCATGATCTGCTACTTTGTCTGATCTCTGGGCTCCTGTGACTTTTAAGGGAAGGGTCTGTTGTTTGCTTGTCTAAAAGCATTTGTCTTAGTGTTCTCAGGTTTGAATTGTGATCAATTTTAATTGATTATTTCATCCCATGATTCTAGTTGTAATTTTAAGACTAATATTTTCTGTGGATGCTCATATTTACAATTTACACAGTATCTGGGGCCAAGGTTAAAGGGATAGTTCACTCAAAAATGAAAATGTACTCACTATTTACTCTCTCTCAAGTGCTTTAAACCATTATGAGTTTCTTTCTTCTGCTGAACACAAAAGAAGATATTTTGAAGAATGTTAAAAACTGTAACCATTGACTTCAATAGTAGAAAAAACAACAAATGCCATGTAAGTCAATGGTTACAGGTTTCCAGTTTTCTTTAAAATAACTTGTTGTGCTTATCAAAAGAAACACGTCGATTTAGAACAAGAAATGATGACAGAATATTTACTATTTTAAACAATAAAACTGGTTTATAAATGTACTGTAGAGGGATAAATATGATGGAACTAGCCCTAAGCCCTAACCTCAACCCGCCTAATTCTCATTTCTGCTAGTGTTAAAGGAATAGTTCACCCTAAAGTGAAAATCCACTTACTCTGTACTCTCCCTTAAGTGATTCCAAACCTTTATGAGTTTCTTTCTTCTGTTGAACATAAAAAGACATTTCGAGGACACCTGAAATCCTGTAACTATTGACTTCCATAGTAAAACAAATACTATGGAAGTCAATGGTTACAGGTTTTCAACTTTGTTCAAAATAACTTCATTTGTGCTCAGCAGAGGAAACAGATTTGGAAGTAAATAATGACAGAATTTTCATTTTTATTGTGAACTATCCCTTTAAATAAAATCAACACTGGGACATAAAAAAGCTTGAGGAAGCACCTGCATGTGAGTTCACCAAAATAGCGTTTCACTCCCCACAACCAAGGTTTATATCTCTTTGTCTGCTTCCACGATCTGACAACTTTGTCTGATCTCCGGGCTCCTGCGACTCTTAAGGGAAGGGTCTGTTGTCTGCTAAAAGCGTTCGACTCGGAGCGTTCTCAGGTAGCTCTTCTGGGAGGCTCGCGGCTCACCTGATGTTGTTAACAGGCCATCTGCTACACGTTCCCCATCCGTATCCCCTGCCCCGCAGCCACCGACTGCCAGAACAATCAGCAGAGCCTGCGCCGCAAATAACACACACCTCTCGGTTATGTGTTTTTAGCACCGTCATATTCATGCCCCGCGGCCATATGGATGCTTTCCATTTCTGCATTTCTCGGCGAAGTCAAAGCGAGTCCCTCCAGAGGAGCGCCGTTCCTCAGCCTGTCACTCAGAGGCGCCTGCCTCTACCCGTCTCACCTGGATACGGGGCTCTTGCCAGGGGCGTAGCCGTAAGACAGGCGCCGCGGGGGCTCGCGCTACCTCCGCCGGTGTGTTTGTACCCATAATCCCCCTGCGCTCTTCGCCCTCCGCTGGTGCCCCTGAGGCAGCGTCTTGCTCTTTTCATGTCAGTCGAGAGCTCGGGATCTTCAGGAAATCGCTGCGTGTCGACCAAAAACGAGCCTTGTTTGAAAGGGACCCAACTTTTAGCCTTTTGTCATGAAAGACCCTCTGGTTTGTTAGGGGTAATGAATGAATGCTAGTGCTGCGGCGCAGGCTAGTGGTGACCGCTGGTAGTGCGGAGGGGTTCAGAAGGTTAGCAGGAATTTCCAATCAAGAATAAATTAGCCTAATAAACAAACAAACAACGATTTTTATGCGTTAAATAAAGATCATTCACTAACACAAACAAATAATTAAAAGGGATAGTTAGCCCAATAATGAAATGTTTAGTAATTCTTCACTTGTCACGGGCCTGTTTGACTTTCTGTTAAACAGAGAAGTTATTTTGAAGAATGCTGAAAACCTGTAACAATTGACTTTAATAGGACTTGTTTTTCCATCTGTGAAAGTCAATGGTTACAGGTTTCTAGCATTTTTCACAAGCCTGTTTGAGTTTCTGTTGAACACAGAAGTGATTTTGAAGAATGTTGGAAACCTGTAACCAGTGGTGTAGTCCTTGCTATACGCACGTATACTCAGTATGCTTAGTTTTTTCCATGAGCTGTTTGGGTATTACCACTTCTGAGGATCAATAATTGCATATACCCTCGGCATACTCACTTATTTTTCTGATTAAACTTCTCTAATTTTTAGTGTATTATTATAAATTCTTACTTAAACACGTATATGTGTGTAAATGTATATACATTTTTCTTTGTTTAATGATCTGTTCCTGATCCGCCCTAAAATGAAAATCCTAAAATCGCCTCTGTACAACAGTATTTCACATTTGTCTTAATCGTGCCTACCGCTACAGGGAACGACACTATATATATAACACTAAAATGTTTTTTTATGAGGCAAAGACTACTCATAAATCGCTTAACAATATGCAATTTAAAAGGGTAACTACTAGTAAATAATAGCAACAACAGAAGACAGACTCCTAATAGTTTGGTTTAAAACAAGCATGCACGAATGTGACAATCAAAAATAATGGCTAATTGATGTTTAATGGAACCTATTAAATGTAAAGTAATAAGCCAGTAAAGAAAGTAAGTTAAAAAGCTGTCTTTCCATGTATGCACAGGCCCTATTAAGTTAACTTAAAAAAAAGTTAACTAAATTGTTGTAACTATCTTGATTGACTCTTTTTTCAGTATTAAAATGATTATAGAAGCTCCATACTGTATACATACAGCCAATTGCCAAGGCTAGCTTATATATATATATATATATATATATATATATATATATATATATATATATATATATATATATATATATATATATATATATATATAGCTAATGAATCAAAGAAACATTGACTTTCGTCGTTTCTTTGCGTACTTTCATTTCAAATTTGGGTCGGGTGTAATAGTACACCACCTTTTTTTTTAGGACTACACCACTGCCTGTAACCATTCACTTCCATAGTATTTGTTTTTCTATTTGTCAATGGTTACAGATTTCTAACATTTTTTACAAGCCTGTTTGAGTTTCTGACACAGAAGTGAGTTTGAAGAAGGTTGGAAACCTGTAACTATTGACTTTCATAGTATTTGTTTTTCCGTCTATGGAAGTCAATGGTTAATGGTAAAATATCTTTTGTGTTCAGTGGAACAAAGAATCTTGTAAAGGTTTGGAACCACTTGAGCGAGGGTAAATAGTGAGGGAATTAGAATTTGGGGTGAACTATCCCTTTAAAGAAGTCCTATAGACAATGAGCACAGTGCAGCAAGATCAGAGAACCTGAAGGATACAGTGAGAAAAAGTAATGCAAATATGGTACAAATATGGAAGACTTTTAAAGCTTTTATACACAACTGTCAAGCTCTGGAAAAGCAGTTAAAAAAATAGTTCGATATAAAGAATCGGATGAAGTTGTTTGATGGTTTATGTGAGGAACAGACACAAATTTAAGTCTTTTTTTCACTCTAGCTCTCAAATATCATTGCTTTAAGTGTTGCATTTGGTGACAAGACTGTATTTGATGGTAAATGTGACATTTCTGTGCGTATTTTGATGGAGGACTATTTTCATTTTCTTAAAACTTTGCTGTCATACAACAAAAAAGGACAAAAATACACATTTTAGATTGTAAAAATAATTTAGAGAACTTTTGCACATTGTATTTTGTGTTCTGAAGTTTGTCTGAGAAAAAGATCTGATTATTTACCGACAAAGTTATCATTCATCCATTAGACCCTGAATTGCACTCTTTTATGTGTTGAATTTACTTATAATCTTCATTCTAAGATATAACAGATATGTAGCATATATTTGAAAAACCCTTTAAATCAGGAAGGTAAGAAGAAAATACTTACTCAGATAAACCAAATATAAACAGGATATTTCCCTCAAGTGATTTCAAATCTTTTCTGTTGAACCCAAACGAAGATATTTTGAAAAATGTTGGAATCCTATAGCTGTTGACATACATTGCCGGGGGAGGGAGGGAGGGGGGGGGGGGGGGGGCTATGTCTACAATGGCTACACGTTTCAAACATTTTTCAAAGTGTATTTTTTGTTTTCAACATAAGAAATAAGCTCAAACAAGTTTGTAACAAGTGATGGATGACTAAATGATGACAGAGTAGTTTTTTTTTCAAATGCAGTTGATTTGTTTGTCATAAAACTTATATTTGAAGCTTTATATTGATATATTTCACATGTCTGTGTGGCAAGATCCTAGTTTGTTTGCAGACCCCAGAAAGTTTATAAAAATTGAAGCTGCAGAAACTGTCATAAAAACACAAGCCTGGACCAAGCCCCTCCCCCGGCGAATCATCAGTCTATATCAATCAGTGATTGGCTCCTTTACTAGAAGGCGGGGCTTTTTATTTTTGCTGGAACATTTGTATTGACTGCTGCTTTTTCCCCCATTCAAAACTGTAGGAGTGACACATGTTCACTCATGTCAACAAAAACATGACATTTGAGATTTGTTTTAACCACTTAGTTATGGATTAAATGCCATATCTGATGATCTAATGATCCTTTATATCACACACAGTTGTCATGTGACTTGGAATAAAGCGCATGCTCATAATAATCAATGTTTTTGGTACTTTTATGAGGAATTTATGGTCATTTTTTTCAGACTGACAACTCAAAGTCTCATTTGCTGATTAGAGTCTCATTCAAATCATATAGATAAATGCTTACATTGCGACTTTAGAGTCTATTCATTCATTCATTCATTTTCTTTTCGGGTTAGTCCCTTTATTAATCTGGGGTCACCACAGCGGAATGAACCGCCAATTTATCCAGCACATGTTTTACGCAGTGGATGCCCTTCCAGCCGCAACCCATCTCTTGGAAACATCCATACACACTCACTCACACTCATACACTATGGACAATTTAGCCTACCCAATTCACCTGTACTGCATGTAAACTTGAGCACCCGGAGGAAACCCATGTGAACGCAGGGAGAACATGCAAACTCCAGAAACGCCAACTGACCCAGCCGAGGCTCGAATCAGCGACCTTCTTGCTGTGAGGCGACAGCACTACCTACTGCGCCACTGTGTCGCCCGCTTTAGAGTCTATATGAAATCAAAATTTACCATGTTTATTTTGTTAGCACACATTGTTATTCTTTAGGTAAACAATTAATCCATGCAAATTAATCCACAGAAAAAAATAATTATTAAGTTAAGGTAATCTTCAGTTAAAATCTCAGGCTCATTCTAAAAACGTAGTCCTGTGGATGTTTCTGGAGACCGTTAATTATGTAGCCGGAGGTACGTATGGCTGCATTTCATTTTTTAAGCGAATGCTACGGGGTGAAATGACGCCGTTCCTTTTTAGTGCTTACCGGCTGACCGCTTACCTTCGTGTTGAGGGCTTTCCCGCCGCAACCAGTTTATCCAGTTAGCTTGTCCTGTACGTCGGCGGACTTGAGACGCAGAGAGGAGCTGACCACGACGACGAACGGGTTCGAGTGCGGGGAAGAGCGGTTCCAGAAATCAAGTAAGACAAAAACAAAATCCAAGAAATAAAGTGAACAAGTTCATAACAGGGTGAGCGTGTGGTAAAATCCGAAAACGTCCGAAAAATCTGACGAGGGCTTTTCTTTTTCTGGACGGCTTTTGTAAATTCTTGGTTGGGTTTAGGGAAGGGTCAATCGATAAAATTGGTTGGGTTCAGGGAAGGAGGAGGGTGGGTTAGCCAGCCAATTGGCTGGTCGTCCAGTCAATCATTCAGCCTGTCGGACAGACGGTCGTTCGACAGCAGCCTCTGATGGGTTTATGCGAGAACAGCGAGGGTGCAGGCACAAACGGCACTCGCGAGAGACATTTGAGATGCGAAAAAGCGCGCACAGCGGCCTCTTGCGGATTCGCGAAAACAAAAACTGCAAAAATACATACCTCCCGGGACGTATTCCGCTGTTTCCAAAAATGTCCGCGGGACTACTTTTTCAGAATGAGCTTGGGTTGCAACAAATCTGAGCATTTACTGCTGTGTTTAGAGTGGCCGGTCCTTCTATGATGTCAGTTTAATGGCTTCATCCATAACATTCTTAACCACAGAGAGAATGATGCACAAAAAGAAAGCTCTGTCCACTACTCAATATTCAGTTTTAGTTAGAAGTACATCAACATACTGAAATAATAGTTGGCCAGAGGAGAAATGATTGTGCCCAACTGAGCCTGGTTTCTCTCTAGGTTTTTTTTTTTTTATTCTTCACTTTCGCCAATTGGTGAAGTTTTTTCCTGTCCGCTGTCGCCACTAGCTTGCATGGTTCAGGATCTTTAGAGCTGCGCATCGATGGGTTTGCTCTTCAGTGTTTGGACTCTCAGTAGTGATTATTAAACCACACTGAACTGAGCTAAACTGAACAGAACTTAAACTCTGAAAACTGATCTACACTGTTCCAATTTACTATGATCTTCTATGTGAAGCTGCTTTAACACAGTCTACATTGTAAAAGCGCGTTGTTAATATTCCTTCAAATATTAACAACAGCGTGCTCGATCCACACGATTGGTTCACATGTAGAGAAACCACAGAGTGAAACAGACGGCAAAATGTACAGTAAAATGAAAATGTAAGTTTGCGTACTCCTGGTTGGAGAAAGACGAGTTTAAACAGGAGCTGAAGCCTGATGCTTGAAACAACCGCGTAATTTATTCTTTCAAGCTTTGTTTCTTCTAAGGTTATCGGAGTTCTGTTGCATGGTTGTGCTTCATTGATTTAGTTAACTACAACTGTTTATTAACAACCGTTTATTAATTAAAGGTTTGATACTGATTAGAACTTGAAGTGGCGATGAGGTCTTAAAATATTCTGATAAGCTCTTGGAAAGAAGTCTTGAAAAGGTTTTGATATTACCTTTAGAATCCTGTACATACCCTGTGAAATGGTTAGTGTGCTATGAAACCCTCACACACACCTCTAAGCATCTTTATGGCAAAACAACATGTTACATTGATTCTTAAAGTAGTCAATGTCAGTTAAACTCATCATTTGCAAACCTGAATGACTGACTGACTTCACACTGTGTTCGCAAACACAACCACAGGCCTGATCTCACTATTTTTTTACTTCTATCCAGTTTTCTGCCCAGAGAAATCACTGGTGTTGATAGATTACACATCTTTTGGAAGATTTTCAGTATCTGAAATCTGTTTTTATTATAGACATGCTTCAACAACAGTAATGTATGTGTGTAATATAGTCATTTGTGTCAATTACAAATAATAGCATGCATAATTAATACAACACCTTATTCCTTAGGTTTAGTGAGATGAATCTGTCACACTTACTTTAGGTAGAATATATTAAATAAAACAACTTTATGTTTTCAAAAGCCTTGAATCGCTGTAGTATTCATATACTGTTTACTAGATTTTGCCTCAGTCGTTCTTCATTTTACTTGAAGCTACACAACGATTTTGGCCAAATGATGTTGAATTTTGAAAGCACCAAAACAAACACGCCCATAACCCCACAAGACCACACCCCTTTTCAAAATCACAATAGTTACAGGACACACTGCTTACTGCTGATTGGCTGAAAGTTTTGGGGCTCGGTCTGACACTGATCCTTCCTTCCTTCCTTTCTTCCTTCCTCATTCAGCATTGATTTCTTCCTTTTTTCCTGTCTTTCTTCTTTTCTTTCTTTCTTTCTTTCTTTCTTTCTTTCTTTCTCTCTTTCTTTCTTTCTTTCTTTCTTTCTTTCTTTCTTTCTTTCTTTCTTTCTTTCTTTCTTTCTTTCTTTCTTTCTTTCTTTTCTTTCTTTCTTTCTCTCTTTCTTTCTTTCTTTCTTTCTTTCTTTCTTTCTTTTTCTTTCTTTCTTTCTCTCTTTCTTTCTTTCTCTTTCTTTCTTTGTCTTTCTTTTCTTTCTTTCTCTCTTTCTTTATTTCTTTCTTTCTCCCTTTCTTTCTTTCTTTCTCCCTTTCTTTCTTTCTTTCTTTTCTTTCTTTCTTTCTTTTCCCTTTCTTTCTTTCTTCTTTCTTTCTTTTTTTTCCTTTCTTTTTTCCTTTCTTTCTTTCTTTCTTTCTTTTCTTTCTTTCTTTCTTTCTTTTTCCCCTTCTTTCCTTTCTTTCTTTTTCTTTCTTTCTTTCTTTCTTTCTTTCTTTCTTTCTTCTTTCTTTCTTTTCTTTCTTTCTTTCTTTCTTTCTTTCTTTTACTCTTTCTTTCTTTCTTTCTTTCTCTTTCTTTCTTACTTTCTTATTTTCTTTCTTTCTTTCTTTCTTTCTTTCTTTCTTTCTTTCTTTCTTTCTTCCTTTCTTTCTTTTTCTTTCTTTCTTTTTCTTTCCTTTCTTTCTTTTACTCTTTCTTTCTTTTTCTTTCTTTCTTTCTTCCTTTCTTCCTTTCTTTCTTTCTTTCTTTTCTTTTCTTTCTCTCTTTCTTTCTTTCTTTCTTTCTCTTTTCTTTCTTTCTTTCAGCCTGACTGAATAAATTCTCCATCCAGCATTGATCAACTAATGGATTACTGTTATTGTAAAAGTTGTTTTGCTCATAGGTTACTTGAAATCCTCCAGAGCGTCTGTTTGAGCTCTTAAGGAATTGAAAGTTGATGACTGAAAAAAGCGTGATTGAGCTCTGTGTGTTTGACACACTTACGGTGAGCTGTGTTTTTCACCCTGATGATTCCCTCACGCGTCTCTTTTTCATGCCAGACTGACACAGTTTTTGCGCGCTTCGTTATTTTTCCTCCAAATGAAGGTGAAGCTCACATGACCTGCTGTAGTTTTGCATCCTCAAGAAGTCTTTGATGGGGAAGAAAAGCCATTGTGTTGTGCTTGTTTGTGGTGGGAAGGTCCTCCGGGAACAAACGCGTTCACAGTCGCATGTTTCATCAGTACTTCACACTGTAGAAGATGTGACTGAGACGTGTGTGTGTGTGTGTGAGATCTCTCTGTGGGCCGCTAGAGATTATGTACTGATGATTTGTAAGAGCAGTAATAAACACAAAGCCCAGGAGATGTTTGAGATGTTTAATAATGCATTATGTTCATAAAAGTGCTGCCCGGCCAATGAGTCCCTATAGAAAACAAGCCCACAGGGAGGAAACTGGAGCAAGAGTGTGTGTGTATGTGTGTGTGCGTAAGTGTGTGTGTGTGCGCGCCTGTATGCGAGGGTGTGTTTGTGCGTGCATGTATTTGTGTGCTTCTGTATGTGACTGTGCCTGGTTGTGTGTGTGCGCCTGTATACGAGTGTGCACATTTGTGTGTCTGTGCACGTGTGTGTGTGAAAGAGTGTGTATGCAATGTTTGTGCGCTTGTATGTGAGTGTCGGTGCCTGTGTCTGTGCGATTGTGTGTGTGCATGCGTGTTTGTGCATCTGTAAGCAAGTGTGTGTGTGCCTGTTTTTGTAAGCGCATGCATGTGTGTGTTTGTGGCTGTGTATATGCGCATACATGCAGGTATGTGTGTGTGTGTGTCTGTGTGTGTGTATATGTGTCTGTGTGTGTGTGAAAGTGTGCATGTATGTGTGTGTGCCTGTATGCGAGTGTGTCTTTGCCTGTGTGTGTGTGTGTGTTTGACATTGTACGCATGCATGTGTGTGCACCTGTATGCGAGTGTGTCTGTGGCTGTGTATGCGCATGTGTGTGTGCAAGAAAGTGTGCATGCATGTGTGTGCGCACATGTGCATGTGTGTGTCTGTGGCTGTGTGTGTGTGTGGCTGTGTGTTTGAATGTGTGTGCCTGTAAGCGAGTGTACCTGTGTGAGAGAGTGTGTGTGCGTGTGTGCGTGTGTGTGTGTGTGTGTGTGTGTGTGTGTGAGCGTGCATGAGTGAAGGTGAATATATAGGCTTTGTGTCTTAGATGGTCTTGCGGTGTATTATATACTTCTTACTGGCTGTGATGGAAATAATTGTGCTCCTAAGTGCTTTGTCTGATGATGAAATCCAGGTAAAATATAGATGAATAAATGATGGTGCGTGTGTGTGCGTGTAGCTCTAACTAACTACCATGGCATCAAAAAGGAAGTTTTTTTACTTATTTATAAGGAACTTATTTTACACAAACTTTATTGCATTAAATAGAAACAAAACAGATAATGTTATTTAATCTTGAAAAAGAACGAACAAAATATAATATAATGTAATATAATATAATATAATATAATATAATATAATATAATATAATATAATGTAATATAATATAATATAAAATATTTTAATATAATATAATATAAAATAATATAATATAATATAATATAATATAATATAATATAATATAATGTGATATAATATAATATAATATAATATAAAATAATAAATAATAATATAATATATAAAATATAATATAAAAATAATATATATAAATAATATATATAAAATAATATAAATAAATATATATAATATAGTTTAATATAATATAAAAATAATATAATATAAAAATAATATAATATAATATAATATAAAAATAAATAATATAATATAGTTTAATATAATATAAATAATATAAGAAATATAATATAAAATATAAATATAATATAGTTATATAAATATATAATATAATATAGTTTAATATAATATAATATAATATAATATAATATAATATAATATAAAATAATATAATATATATAGTTTAATATAAAATATATAATATAATATAGTTAATATAAAATAATAATATAATATAGTTTAATATAATATAATATAATATAATATAATATAATATAGTTTAATATAATATAATATAATATAAAGTAATATAATATAATATAAAGTAATATAATAAAATATAATATAATATAATTATGAATACATTTTCTCTTGTATTCAATTATTATATAATAATTAATAGAATAGAATAGAATAGAATAGAACAGGCATATAATTAGTAATAAAAATACAATATAACGTACTATAATTATAAGTAATATAATAGAATAGAAATAGATTAATGACAATGTATTGAATATAAGTCATTTTCTCTTATAAAACTTGGTTAAAATGCACTATATCGGATCAAATATTATGCTTTGATTTATTAAATGATTTTGAATTGTTTATTTTCTTAGTATCAAATTAAGTCTTTTTTTCTCCATTAAAAAGTCTAAAAACAACTGTGTATTCCTGTGAAAAACCACTTGTTTTTAGAGGATGTTTTTAAAATAAAAATAATGAAAAAGTAAATAATTGAACAAAACCTTAAGTATAATGGCCACAGCTTATATTTTGAATTATATAATATACTATACTATATATTATTATTTTAAGTACTTTTTGTTTCATGTAAGTATAGTGTAACATATCATTTATTCACAATAAGAGATCTGACTAATTTCTGCAAGTCAGGCTAGTTTCAGTGAACTGATTCAGCAAAAGTGATTCAGTGATTCTTTTGTTCTCTGACGTCCCATGCAGAGATCCATGCTCTAAAACACTTTAATAAAGCCATAGGTAAGCACTTAACGCTGTTTACTTTTTAGATTAAATTTTATTAATAAGGGTGTTTAATGTAATTTTATGTCTCCCAGTTCAGCTCATAAAAACCAAAGTCATTTAGGACCAAACTATAATTTGCATTTGGGCAATAATAAAACACCAGCCGTGTGTCGGTTCTAACAGTCAGTAGCTGGCTTTCCATTACTATGTTTTAATGTGTATTTTAAAGTATTGCATGGTAAACGAGTGATGAAAGTGCTAAATTTCAGATAAAAGTCCTTTAATTCACAAAAAAATATATATTTATGGTTTTGGAAAAAGTGTTAATGAGAATAATGGGAGATGGAAACAAATTTGCAAAATAAACTCGCTGATATATCGCGACCAATCAGCTGTCTCCATTTAAGATTTCTGTGTTTACTGTTGGTTACTAAGTTACCAATACCACAGTCAGCCACTCTAAGAATCAGTGGGGTATATGCAGTGTTTCTTCCCTTACCGATAAACTTCTGGTGAATGGTTAATGTGATTTACAGCATAGATGTTGTATCTGATTAAATATAATCAATTATTTTAGTAAAATAAACTGTCATATTTTAAAGAAATGGCGGGGGAAATGTAATACAATGCAGTGCATTCTGAGACCCATTTTATATCGTATATTAATCAGGCAGTGAAGATTGTTGATTTTTAAAGAAAACAAACCTTAAAGGTACAGTAGGTGATCTTCCACAACGCTAACCAGTTAGCGAAACACAGTCCCTTCCCTCCCGTCCAAAGTCACGCCTCTTGAAACGCAAGCAAACACACCTTATAACAATATACAGTGCAATACTTTCTCCATTTGTACACAGCGCTTAATAACCTGTATATTTAAAACAAATCTGCACATACAATTCAACATCCAGAGCTTTTTTGGCTAACTGCATCTCTGTTTAATGTTTATCGTCTTTCTTTCATATTTATTTTGTGTTGGTCACTTGTCACTTTATGTACACTGGAAGCTTCTGTAGCCAAAACAAATTCCTTGTGTGAAGCACACTTGGCAATAATACTGATTCTGATTCTGATAAAGACATGTGTTCGCTTTATTCTTGAATGAATCAGCTTTCTAAACAAATCAGTTGAATGAATGACTTACTCAGCAAGGCAATTGCCGCCAGCTTTTGGTGGTTCATGTTTAATTTTATTCTTATTATTATTAATGGGCGGCACAGTGGCTCAGTGGTTAGCCCTGTGGCCTCACAGCAAGAAGGTCGCTGGTTCGAGTCTTCAAGTTCGAGTTTACATGTTCTCCCCATGTTGACGTGTCACATCAAGCAGCGTAACGAGCTGTTTTTAACGTTTAAAAGTCAATGGAAGTGAATGAGACTGGAAGTCTTGAGCCAAAAAGATTCCAATGGCTGCTCCCGCTCGTACGCAAAGAATAAGGTGAATTGGATGAACTAAATTGGCCGTAGTGTATGTTAGGGTTCCACAGTTTAGCTGTACTATGGTAGTATCGTGATACTCTGGCTCCAAAATACTGGCGGCGCCACTAGTTTGTGAACGGTAGTATCTCATTAACGGTCTATCTACAATAGATAATGTTGGATGTGGAGATGTCACTAAAATGCTCACACGTTTGTTTTAAAGTCCTTTAAGGTTGCAGGTTTTCTGACGTTTCAAACTCACATCTGAATTGATTCATTTCTGTTCCTCTCAAAAGGATTTAGTAGCTACGACTGCGACAATCTCTTAAATAGAACGACTCACAAAGTTAAATGTTGAATTACTTTGGAGTGTTACCTGATAAGCATGTATTTAGTATCAAGGGCAAAGAGATGTTGAATGTTAAAAAGAGAGGAATTTAAGTTTTCAATGATGCTTTTCATGGAGCGTTTAAGATCAGGTCACACTGTTCTAGTGCTTATACAATTACAGAAATGTCGAAATATGCTACTCTGATTTAAAGAGAATTTCCTATTATTAGTGAGTTTTCAACTATAATAATATGAAAAAATGTGACATACTAGAGTGATTTCTAAAGACTAAAAAAAAACAATAGATGAAAAAAAAAATAGCAACAAGAAACATTGAAACTATTTTTGACCAGTATATAAAACCTAATTTTGTTGGGAAAATGCTCTTTTTGTGACAAATTTCATTTGGTATTATTTGTATCTTTAATTTAATGTATTTTTGGCTGGTCAGTTATCTACGAAATAAACAAATCGGATGAAATTTAGGTGACGTGACGTGCAAATAATACTTACTTCAATTATAAGGGAATTATGAATTAAATTCAAGACCTATTATAACATGTAAAATATAGAATTTCTGACAATTTTCTGTATAATTTGAGTTATTAATTACAGTATCGTAATACTATTGGTATTGTGATACTTTAGCTGGTATAGTATCGTAAGATGAATTAATGGTTTCATGGTAACCCAAGTGTAAGTGTGTGTGTGTATGGGTGTTTCCCAGTACTAAGTTGTGCCTGGAACATTCAACTGCATAAAATGTCTGCCAGAATAGTTGGCGGTTCATTCCGCTGTGGCGACCCCTGATAAAATAAGGAACTAACCCGAAAAAGTAGCAACAAGAAACATTGAAACTATTTTTGACCAGTTTATAAAACCTAATTTTGTTGGAAAAATGTTCTTTTTGTAATAAATTTCATTTGGTATATTTTGTATCTTAATTTAATGTATTTTTGGTTGGTCAGTTATCTACGAAATAAACAAATCGGATGAAATTTAGGTGACGTGACGTGCAAATAATACTTTCATCAATTATAAGGGAATCTTGAATTAAATTTAAGACCTATTATAACATGTAAAATATAGAATTTCTGACAATTTTCTGTATAATTTGAGTTATGAATTACAGTATCGTAATAATATTAGTATCGTGATACTGATGATCTTGATTGGTATACTGTGATACTGATACAGCTGGTATAGTATCGTAAGATGAATTAATGGTTTCGTGATAACCCAAGTGAAATTGTGTGTGTGTGTGTATATGAGTGTGTATGGGTGTTTCCCAGTACTAAGTTGTGCCTGGAAGGGCATCAACTGCATAAAATGTATGCCAGAATAGTTGGCGGTTCATTCCGCTGTGGCGACCCCTGATAAAATAAGGAACTAACCCGAAGGAAAATGAATGTTATTATTTAGATATTTCATATTTGTATATTTAAAATGACTTTAAAAACTAAGCTGCATATTATTTATGCAGTTGAATTTTTGCAATGTGAATGTATCCATGGTAGATTTCAACTTCAAACATCCAAATGCCAAAAAAGAGAGAGAGAAAGACTTTGAGAAAAAGGTTTGTTTTAAGGATGCCATTTTTCTGGAAAACATCATATTTTCAGATCTTTTGCTTGCAAAGTGTTTATGTGCACCTTTGAAATCAGCCAGTCTTGCGCTAATACTCATCTCCGAATTCAATGACATTCACATGTTTTAAGTGTCATTAAGTGCCTCTCACAGATCACACATAACCGAATCAGAATCAAAAGAAAAACGGTGCTCTTAACCAGATGTTTAGCGTTTCGTTTCTTGATAAAGTCACAGTTTGTCATGACTCGGATTGACACCAGTCGTCAGCAGCGCTCCTGCAGTCATCCCGGTGGCCTTGGCTTAATATTCCAGCGTTAACACAAACGCTTGGCCTCTCTGGCCCGATCCGCTGGCTTTCCTCTTGTTTGTATCCTTCATCTTTTATTGAGATCAGTCGTCTGGAGCTGCGCCTCTGCGTCTCTTTCAAGCGCACTTCACAGCTGATTCTTATTGATGTTTGTCCGACTGTGTCCTTCACAACGCCACTAAACAAAAAAAGGCTTTGAGAGAGAAGTTTGTCTTTCAGCGCACGCGTTCGGGAGGAAGAGAGACGTATCTCTCGCTTTACCTCGTTCTCTCAGCGCTTTATTACTTTCTTCATCAAGGCCTTTACAAATGCATTTATTTAGTATCAAGGGCAAAGAGATGTTGAATGTTAAAAAGAGAGGAATTTAAGTTTTCAATGATGCTTTTCATGGAGCGTTTAAGATCAGGTCACACTGTTCTAGTGCTTATACAATTACAGAAATGTCGAAATATGCTACTCTGATGTAGAGAGAATTTCCTATTATTGCCGTGCTGAATTACTGAGTTTTCAACGATAATAATATAAAGAAATGTGACATACTAGAGTGATTTCTGAAGGATCATCTGACACCAAATGCTTGTGTAATGATGCTGAAGTTCAGCTTTACAGCACAGGAATAAATGACAATTTACTGCAGTTATTTAAGTTATTTAAAGGGGACCTATTATGCCACTTTTTACAAGATGTAAAATAAGTCGCTGGTGTCTCTCAAGCTCAAAATACCACACAGATAATGTTTTATAACTCTTTTAAGCTGATTCCTTTTAGGCTTTGATCCTAATTGTGGCGTTTTGGTGACTGTCACTTTAAATTCAAATGAGATTGTGCTTTTTTCAAAAGAGGGCGGGGCTACACATGCCTATGTGTCAGCATGGTGGCAGATTCAAAAACAAGACTAACATCCTATGCTACTGAGGGGGAGATGGTCAATAATGGGCGGGGCTTTCCCGCCTCTGATGACGCGTACAACGAGAGATTGTCAATCAAAGTGGGATTATAATAAAATAAATTAGTACATTATTACCATTAGAGGCACTATAGGTACCCTTTAAATATATAATATATATATAATGTCACATATTACAGTTATTTTAATCAGATTAAAGCATCAAATAAAAATTTAAAAAGTCATAAATCATTATATGAAGTTGAATTCTGTTTCAAACATTTGCTTAACATTTGTTTCTAAATCTAATTTATGCAGAAAAACTACATTACCCATGATGCTGTGCTAAAAATTCCACCAATGAGTGAGCAGCATTGAGCATCATGTGCCAAAATAGATATTTATCTCTGTAATTATGCTCTCGAAATATTGCTCTCCAGTGTTTGAACCTTCAGCAGTGAAATTTAAACCACACTGAGCTGAACATCAACTCTGAAATCTGGACTTTACTAGAACTTCTATGTTAAGCTGCTTTGCCACAATCTACATTGTAGCTCTGTGGAAATGAAGATGAATTGTATCAAAATACCTTAAATCCCATTTCGCAAAAAAAAAAAATAAGCTGTTTTTATACAGTATATGCTATAACCTACTTTAAAGTGTGCTTTTTTTTTTGTATATGTTCTTCATTTGTTGTGTTATTTACAATGCATCATAGGATTGGAGTTCTTTCCAGCAATTCTTTCTTCCAGCTTATTCTATAACCAAGACTCTTTTTGAAGACTTCTAATGTTGAATGACAATTGGCCAATATTTGGATATTTTATATTTAAATTATTTATAATATAATATATAATATATTTATAGTTTATATATAAAGTCAGTTTTGTTCACAGCTTTAAAGATGTGTTTCTTAGTGGAATTTAGGCAGAAAAACGACATTACCCATGATGCTGTTAAAAATTCCACCAATGAGAGAGCTGCATTGAGCATCATGTGCCAAAATAGATATTTATCTCTGTAATTATGCTCTCAAAATATTGCTCTTCAGTGTTTGAACCTTCAGCAGTGAATTTAAACCACACTGAACTGAACTGAACTGAACATCAACTCTGAAATCTGGACTTTACTAGAACTTCTATGTTAAGCTGCTTTGCCACAATCTACATTGTAAAAGCGCTATAGTTATGAAGATGAAATGAATAAAAATGCTTTAAATCACATTTTGCAATAAATATAAGCTGTTTTTATACAGTATATGTAATAAGCAACTTCAAATATTGCTATTTTTTGTATACTTTCTTCATTTGTTGTGTTATTTACAATGCATTATGGGATTGTAGTTCTTTCAAGCAACTCTTTCTTCTAGCTTATTCTATAACCAAGACTCTTTTTTATATAACTTTATATAATGTTGAATGACATTTGGCCAATATTTGGAAATTTTATTTTTAAATTATTTATATAATATAAAGCAAACATTTTATATTTTAAAACACTTAATTGTTCACATCGGAGTGATTTGAAACACTAAAGTAAGCAAATTACTCATGCTCAACACATTTTCTATGTATATAAAATCACTATTGCAAGTTTAATTTGATGAATGAAACTCTCTAATGAAACTTACTTCATCCCTAAATATAAAATGGTTCTTTAAAATCAGATGTTCATCTCTGTAATTATGCTCTCAAAATACTTTAATTCACATTTTGCAATAAATATAAGCTGTTTTTATACAGTATATGCTATAACCTACTTTAAATATTGCTACTTTCTGTATACTTTCTTCATTTGTTCTGTTATTTACAATGCATTATGGGATTGTAGTTCTTTCAAGCAATTCTTTCTTCTAGCTTATTCTATAACCAAGAATATATTTCAATTATATTTTCAATGTAATTTGGATCTAAGAAAAAAATATGCACGTATTAATATTGTCACATCGATATCATTAAGCTATGAAACTAATATGGAGTATAGATCTTGTCACTTGTTTTAAATTCGTTTAGAAAATTCACAAACGCTCCATTAATTCTTCATTTAAACTCATCGTCTATGAGAAACTGATTAATAAAGTGTGATTTCAGCCTTTTCTTTTATTCATAATGCAGTATATCAAGAGAAGCAAGGTAAAACCGTGGTATTTATTGCTAGTTGGATGTCAGTGTTGTAGAAGTGGATGAGATGAAACCGTCAGAAGATGTAAAGTAAGTTCTAGTAATTCTTAGATTTGTATTAATCTAATGTAATCCGCATCTGACTTCACTTTAATGTCTGTATTAATCTGACTTGAGTGTAAATCTGGGGGAATTCATGGCATTTATATCCAAATCTTTAGCAGATGTTCTAATATATATCATTTTTTTTGCTATGAATGTTTTGCTAATGATTTAGAGAAGACATACAGTGAAATGTCATTCAGTGTAGCAATAGTTTATGTGTTAAAAAATCTTATCCAATGTATTTTGAATTAAAATTATTTGATGACATTATTAAAAGACTCTATTTAATTGTTTAACCCCCAAATACACTCAAAATGATTACTGTTTCTTGCTCAAACTCCCTGTTTAAAATGAGCTGAAACAATGCATTTTTTTGTAATTTGGGCCAGTTTAATTGTTTTATGTTCAGTCCACTTAAATTTGTAAACCATTAAGTTAACTTAAGCATTTTGTGTTGGGACAAACATGAAGAAATTGTGTTGGTCCAACTACCTGGTTAGAGGATTTGTAGTTTCCAGCATGCTCTTTGCATGGGATTGAGTTAAGAGAGGGAAATGTTGACAGTAAAAGTAATATTAGGTGTTTAAAGTTAAAAGAAAGACTTGTTAGAGTTTAATCATCACTTTAGTTTGAAGATTTAGAAGATTTAAATGTAATGCTTTGAGTTTTGAGATCACCACCTTGCACCTTGCAGAAGCACCCATGCTGTGGGTGTTGGCAGCGTAATTAGCAAATATGCAGTTTGTTGCTTTGCTACTGTCCTAAAATAATGTATAAATCATGTTCTGAGATCAGTCTCAATCACCTGTACATGTAACTCATCAAATACAATTTAAGTCAGAATTATTAGCCCCCCTGAATTATTAGCCCCCCTGTTTATTTATTTTCTGTTTAAGATTTTTTTCTCAAAATAATAGTTCATAACTCATCTCTAATAACTGATTTATTTTATCTTTGTCATGATGACAGTAAATAATATTAGACTAGATATTTTTCAAGACTCTTCTATACAGCTTAAAGTGACATTTAAAGGCTTAACTAGGTTAATTAGGTTAACTAGGCAGGTTAGGGTAATTAGGCAAGTCATTGTAAAGTGTTGGTTTGTTCTGTAGACTATCCAGAAAAATATTAGCTTAAAGGGGCTAATAATATTGACCTTAAAATGGTTTTTAAAAAATAAAAAACTGCTTTTTATTCTAGCTGAAATAAAACAAATAAGACTTTCTCCTGTGTAACGCTCGTCTTTAAATCAACGGGATACACAAGAATAAAAAAAAAAAAGGTTCAATTCTCTAGTACCTGTTTTCAAATTTTATTATGGATTGATAAAGGATACTTTATGTATTATAATTACACAGTTCTCAGCAAATGTCCTTACAATCAAACATAAAAACAAACAACATTCGTACAATAACACAATACATAAATGGTGGTTCCCCGGGTGTGTGTGTGTGAGTGTAAAGTCCAAAAGTCCGTGGATGAGTGTACGTGCAAAATGGGTCGCGCTCACCCCAAAGTTTGAGTCCGGATAATTGGAACCATGTCTTGTTGCTGTACATCAAAGGTCCTCCTAGGATAGTCTTGACTGTGGGTCTGCAAGACTAATGAGTCCTAAAAAGAGCAAAAAATCCACGCAAAACAATTGTCCTTCGCCCACCAATCAAGAAAAAAATACCAGGTAGATTTGGCAAAATCCTACTCCATGTGCTCCTCTGGCTTCTTCAGATGACACACTGAGCAGTGTCCATGTGCCCACTATCTCCCCCTTGTGGTGTGTATGTTATGTAAATGTGTATATATATATATATATATATATATATATATATATATATATATATATATATATATATATATATATATATATATATGTGTATATATGTGTGTGTGTATATATATATATATATATATATATATATATATATATATATATATATAAACGGCAACAGTTAGAACAGGAAATACAGACACATTCACTTCATCTCATCACTTCAAAATAAAGAATGTAAAATAAGTCCATTACTCCATTATAAGTGTGAGTATGCTTAATTGCATGGCCTATTCACACATTTAATGAATTTTACAGTCAGCTTAACTCAATTATGTGGCAGCGCTACACCTGAAGAAAAAATATTATCAGACATACTGTGAAAATTTCCTTGCTCTGTTAAACATCATTTGTGAAATATTTAAAAAAGAAGAAGAAAATCAAAGGAGGGCTAATAATTCTGACTTCAACTGTATATATAAACCAAATATTTTATATTTAAAAGCACTTCATTTGAGTTGAAACATTAAAGTAAACATATTACGTGCATTAACTATCTTTTCTCTATATATAAAATCAACATTGCAAGTTTAACTTTGATGAACGAAACTTCCTCTTTCACCTCTAAGCCCCGAATGCTTCTTTAAAATCAATTTTTGTAATTTAATATCAATAAAAAGTTGACTTTAAAAAGTGTGTTGCGTGGGAAACACTGGCGTTCATCTGAGATGTTTTTGAACTATCCACTTGATAGCCAAAAAAAGACGTGCCGCTTTTTTGAGTGTGTGTTTGAGAGGTGCAAGGGGAAAGAAAAAAAAACCCTTGAAGCACAGCCTTGTAAATTAATTTGTTCGTGTTGTACGATGGGCGCACAGCTGGTCTCATTAGCATGCACACAACAAATAATTATAGCGAAGCTTTTTTTGCAGTCGGCGCTAGGCTAATGGGCTTGCTGGGTTAATTATGTCAGAGCGTAATTACAGAGGGCCCAGAGAGACTGGCGCTGCTCCCTGCTGCGCCCGCGCTGGCTAATGACGGTGTAGCGCTGACAGGGCCAAGACAGACCGCCCTGACACACCTGCTCACGCTGGCACACCACGACACACAATACACTCATATACTGTACTATACGCCAGCGTCTGCAGGCCGCGGGACAGAATCGATCCTGCTTTTGTGAGAGTTCGGGATGTTGCATCATGTGTTGAAAGTTGATCAGGAACAGTTGAAGTCAGAGTGATTCGCCCTAATGTGAATGTTTTTTCTCTTTCAAATATTTCCCAAATGATGTTTAACAGATTTAGGAATTTTTCACAGTATTTCCTACAATATTTTTTCTTCCGGAGAAAGTCTGATTTGTTTTATTTCGGCTAGAATAAAAGCCGTTCTTAATTTTAAGGCCAATATTATTAAGGCGCATTGGTTTAATAAGTTAAATTGTTCTCTGATATCTACATAGTAGGTTTATGGTTTTGGTAAGTTAAAAAAAATCTCCAGAAAAAAAATTATAAGCTCATTTATTACTCTATAAAATGCCCCTAGAATCAGAAGGTCCATGATTGACCATATATGGATTGTGTCGTGAATATTAATGAGCTCCTCTAAGACGTGCAACTCTTACTCACACACTACATGATATATGCTGAACACGGACAAATATAAACCCAATCAGACTAACGTTAACCTGTTTTGCTCATGAGATGTGGATAAAGGCTTAACTATAATTAAACTTGACAAAAGAGAGTGATAGGGATGTATCACACTGTATTTTTAAGCTATAATGTCAAAGAAAACACCGCCTGGACTGTAATTTGACTCAATTTAGCAGTTTACATGTGTTTGTTATAACATACTGTATGCTTTAAATTTCAAAATAAACATGATAAATTAACAAAAAGTACAATAAAACATACCTTAAGCTTCTTCGGAGTGGAGCTGAATAAATGTATTCTCTGTAAATCTTGCATTTTGCATCCTGAAGCACATGTCTTGCGCAGTCGTTGCCCAGTAACTCATAATAAACAATCTGCGGCTGTGTTTTCATAATAAAAGTCCCACATACTTAGTAATTTAAATATAAGCTTTAGAATAACTAATAGGGAAGCTATCATTGTTTTCTCACTATAAAATGTTGCTGCTTATCAAACGCAGTCTGAGGTGTGCATATTAATGATCTCAGAGCTACATAGGTCTGGGTTGTCTTGATGAGGTTAGGTCTGGATGAACGACCTAAAGTAGTCATACATGCAAATGTGGAGGGCGTGGCCCATGCATGAGTCTTGACACAGTTTGTTTTGTCTTCTGATTGGCTACACTCGTAGAAGTTACATGATATCAAGTAAACAATGGTTTCTGAGGCTTACGGTATGTCCATTTCCATGTACTGATCTCTTATTTTTTTTTTATGCCTTGGTATACCCAGATTTTCATTATAAGGCACCTTTAAGCAATATTTTCTTTAAACAATTCGCTTGTCTACAGAACAAACCACTGTTATGCAATGATTTGCCTAATTACCCTAACTTTAACCTAAGTTAAGCCTTTAAATGTCACTTTAAGGTTAATATTAGTATCTTGAAAAATATCTAGTGAAATATTATGGCAAAGATAAAATCAATCAGTTATTAGAAATGAGTTATTAAAACTATTATGTTTAGAAATGTGTTGGAAAATAAACTTCTTTCTGTTAAACAGAAATTGGGGGAAAAATGTACAAGAGGGCTAATAATTCAGGAGGGCTAATAATTCTGACTTCAACTGTACTGTACTGTACACCAGCCAGCTAGTGTCTGCAGGCCGCAGGACAGAATCGATCCTGCTTTTGTGAGTAGTTCAGGATGTTGCATCATGTGCTGAAAGTTGATCTCGTTGTTTTATCAGGTACCTTTGTGAAATGCATCCTAATGAGAGCGGAAAAGCACTGAATGCTGGATTTTTGTATGACAAAAATGTTTTTCTTCCTTTGAGTTTTAGAGTTCGAGTTTTAGACAAGTAAAAATATTGTTTTCTTTTCAAAAATGAGTCAAAATGATGTGAGTTTTTCTTTAAAATAAGCAAAAAAATCTGACAAGTGGGTAAGTAAAATAATCTTATTATAATCGTATAATTAAAAACTGAAAATGTGATTATTTTATTTACCCCACTGGCAGATAATTTGGCTTGTTTTAAAGAAAAACTCATTTAATAATGACATTATTTTTTGAAAACTAAACAACATATTTTTTTACTTGTCCTGAAAAAGCTTCTTGATTTTTTTAAAATGTGAAAATTATTAAAAAAATAATTTATTCAGATGAGTCAAAGCCAAATTTTCAACATTGTTACTCCAGTATTCAGTGTCAAATTGATCCTCAAATCATTTTTTTATGTTCAAGAAACATTTTGTTTGTTTTATTATATGTTATATATTTTAAATATATTTATTTTTAGATATATATATATATATATATATGTGTGCGTGCGTGCGTGTGTGTGCGTGTGTATTTTTAACAATATAGTTGACTTGAAATTTTCCCCGGATGTTGGTATCAATCAAAGAAATCCATTTATGCAAAGAAAACAAATCTAATCCGTTCACAAATTAAGTTATGCGTAACAAAATGAAATGATGCAGGGAAAAAGTATTGAACACATGAAGAAAGGGAGGGGCAGAAAGGCAGTGAAAGCCCAGACAGCAGCTGAAATCTCTCAGAAGTTCTTCAGCAACCCTCTGCCCTTCCTCAGTGTAAATGAATATCAGCTGCTTCAGTCCAACATCTACATTAGCAGGAGGATGAAGATGAAACCAGAGTGGACATTTCAGTGAGACAATGATCCAAAACACAGCCGAGGAAACTCTCAAATGCTTTCAAAGAAAGAAAATCAAGCGGTAGAATGGCCCAGCCAATCGCCTGATCTAAATCCAATAGAAAATACAAATTACAGGTCAAATTTAATACACGAGACCCACAGAACCATCAAGATTTTGACACATTATTGAAGTCTGTGAAAAACTCACACCTGAGCAATGCTTGTGACTTCATTCTCCATATGAGAGGCATCTTTAAGCTGCCAGCACAAAAAAAGCCTTTTATATAAAGTATTAAATACATTTCAGTAGTTCTCCTTGAACTCATTTTTCAGATTTGTCTTGTTTTGTTTTATTCTATGTTTGTATTGTTTGGGTTTTTACCAAAATCTAGTTCAATTCCATGTCAACAGCTCCTGACATGACATGTTCAATTCCCTGCTGTATACAGTATATACTGTATATGTGTATAAATTATATCTGTGCACACTATACATGCTGCATATGAGTAAATATTATAATATCATAGTAATATATGTAAAAATATTAGTATTACAAACAGAAATACTACTTATTATTATATATCAATAGCCAGAAACATTCCCCAATCACTTTATTTTCCTATTCATGTTCTGTACTCATGTTTATTTATTTATCCTGGTTATGATTTATAATGTTCTATAAGTTTATTTATTTATTTTTGCCTGGTATTAGTTACCTTGACCTGCAGGCAAACATCCAATCAGGCGTATAATGAAGTTATGGAGAAATGAAAAAGCGCGCAGTGTATTTACATGGACGGTGAAAGGACAGATTCATTAAAGCTAATCGCCGGCCTGCGATGTCCAAACCCAGAGCCTCCACCTGCCATTAACACTTCATTTAATCAGCCCATGATTGCGTCTGATTTGATAGAATATGTTTGACACTCTCTAATATCCTCCATAATCAACACCAATAAACTTCACTGCACAGAGCAAATTGGGACAAATGAACGTGACAGTGGTTTTAGGAATGCGGCACATTAAAATGAACACATGAAGAGGGCTGATTGTTGAAAGTGTTTGCTTTCTTGGATGTTTTTGCGTTAGTGGAGCATTAAAGGGGCTGTATGTAAGGTTTTGACTCTTCTAAAGCATACAAATACCGTAATATATTTGCAGATATTTTAAAAAACATGCTAAAAACAATGCTAAAGTCAGATATTCTCCTATGAAAATGGTCGTTCTGTGTCAGAATGTCTGTCTTTGTTTTGGTCTCTATAACCAGCCCACTGCCATTTTACCGAATTAAATATCATCACCCGCGCTCGCAGGTTGCCTTGATGGAAAACAGCATATTTCATTTAATTTCCTTCGAAATTAGATGCAGATTCAGAGTATAAAAGTCCACATGAGGTGGTTTTTAATGAGCAAATATTCCAAATATTACAAGTATAAACATTAGCTGAGCAGTTTACATTGTATGGCTCAATCGTCAGACACACGCTCCTGTTGGTATCATCAATCTGGCAACCTGCATATTGATTGGAAGGGTCTGGTGAAACGGATCAACATTTCAATTCTAGATACTGCACCTTTAAATTACAATTTTAGCTAAAACCTTTCTTATTGGTCATAAAATGCATCACTTCAGTGGCATTTAAGAGTCAGGACAATATTTACAGGCAAAACAAAATTAATACACGTGGTTCCTGACAATACATTGAGGTTTCAGGAAGAGAAATGATCAGTCTGTGCAGGAAACAGGACATTATGTACTGCAATATAATCTTAAATCAGCTTCTGAAAACAGTCCTGTGTGCATGTGTGGTAATTGTTGCAATATGATGTGTTTTTATAATATTTAAAAAATGTATTGTTCACTTGAGCTGGGTGGAATGATGGTATATATCAATATCCTGGTATAAAATGTCAAATGTGATAGATATTAGACTTTGTATGCTGCAAGATTTAAATAAGTTGGCTAACTTAGTAAGTCTTTAATCAGATTTATTGAATAGCATCCATTCTCAGTTTAAAAATAATTTTTGATTCACTTTGAATGTTGAATACTACAGTCAGCTCAGCAATTTGAGGCGAAATATAGCTTATATTTAGATAATCTGTTTTGGATTAGAAATGCAATCTCACAGCAATTCATAACTTATTCTTATTTATTGGTTCGATCTTATTTGTACATTTTAGTACAACTTGTTCATCTCCAATGAGAAGTGGGCTTTGGGGACATGCCTCTTTTTAAAAATGGTATGTTTTCATATAAATTGTTTTCATATTTCATAATGTTTTCATAAAAAAGTCAAATGAATTCAATTATGTGAAAAATATTTCTATTATTACAATTATTGCAATTTAAAAAGTTCATTTGAGTTGTAATAGTATTTGACATTTTTATTTTTTACTGGATTAAATGCAGCTTGGTCAGCTATAATTTATTTATAAATAGTTTATTTTTTAGATTATATTAATAGGTTGTTATTTATTTATAAATAATAGGTATAGTTGAAGTAATCAAAAAATACAAATAATATTAGGCAGAATGTCTGAATGTATATATATATATATATATATATATATATATATATATATATATATATATATATATATATATATATATATATATATATATATATATATATAGTTGAAGTCAGAATTATTAGCCCCCCTAAATTATTAGTCCCCTTGTTTATTTTTCCCCCAATTTCTTTTTAACGGAGAGAAGTTTTTTCATCACATTTCTAAACATAATAGTATTAATAACTCATTTCTAATAACTGATTTATTTTAATTAGGTTAATTAGGTTAACTAGGCAGGTTAGGGTAATTAGCCAAGTTATTGTATAGCGATTGTTTGTTCTGTAGACTGTCGAAAAAAATCTAGCTTAAAGGGGCTAATAATATTGACCTTAAAATGGTTTTTAGAAAATTAAAAACTGCTTTTATTCTAGCCGAAATAAAACAAATAAGACTTTCTCCAGAAGAAAAAATATTATCAGACATACTGTGAAAATTTCCTTGCTCTATTAAACATCATTTGGGAAATATTTAAAAAAAGAGAAAAAAAAAATCAAAGGGGGGCTAATAATTCTGACTTCAACTGTATATACATATACATACATACATACATACGTACGTACATACATAAACACACACACACATAAATACATTCATACGTTTATAATACATTTATTATAAATGTATGTTTTATAATTAGAAATATATTATAACATTTTAATATTATTCTAACGTCTATTACAAAATATAGAATAACTACAGCTGAAGGTGAAACTTTTATTCTTTTTCATATATTTCTGAAGTAATTATGAACAGAGCAAAAGAAAGAAAATATTTTTCTTATTATTCTTCAAGTTGGGATAGAATTAAATCAGTTTTTACATTTTGTAAAACAATATTTAAGGTCAATGGCCTCTTTGAGAATTTGTTTTCCTTGTATACAGAACAACCCAATATTGTCAAATGACTTGCCTGATTACCCTAACCTAGTTATCCTAATTAACCTAGTTAAGCTTTTAAATTGCACTTTGAATAGCAGTATCTTGTGAAATAAGTAGTAAATTATTAGTTATTGTCATCTTGGCAAAGACAAAATAATTTAGTGATTACACTGTAAAACCCAATATCAAGTGTATCAAATGAAATGAGTGTAGTTAACACAAAATTTACTGTAAAAATCTACTCATTTGAAAAGAGTTTTGCACTCAGTGTTGAAGTTAATGAGGTGATTGAGTGTTGATTGAGCACTAATAATGTGCACCTGCTAACTACAGTAATTATCTCATTACTTCAACTTAAACGGAGTAAGTTCACAGTACTCATATAGATTAGTTTTTGAACTCAAATGGTTTGTAGCAATCGGTTTCCTCAAACGGTTTGAGTTGCCTTAACTTATTGGGTTTTACAGTACTCAGTTGGTTTGAGTTATCTTAATGCATTGGGTTTTTCCGTACTCAAATTGTTTCGTTTACTTAAATGTATTAAGTTCACAGTACTTATTAGGTTTAGTTTTTGACCTTAAATGGTTTGTTGCAATTGGTTTCCTCAAATGGTTCTTATTGGGTTTTACAGTGTAGAAATTACTGTACTAGAAGTGAAGTTTTATAAACTAATTTCGAGAGGAGCACGTGATATAATTGAGCACGTCTGGCCACTCATCTGTAATCAGTAATTATCCAATCAGAGTGATCCTAGTTACTATAAATGGGTCATTTTCTCCCTACTGCTCTATCTTCGTTTGGAAGAATCCCCCCTTCCACCCCATCTCCTCCTTTTCCTCCCTTTTCTAAAGGGGGAGCTCTCGAGACCTACCTGATCTCGGATCTCCTGATATGCTTATCGACCGGGCGGTAGCCCTGGGCAAAAATATCTCCGAGCTCAGGGTTCTCTCCCGGGACAGCATGCCAAACCTGCTTTAAACGCCAAGCATATCTAAGTGGGAACTCTTGAAATAATTGTTTAAAAATTGAGAGAAAAATAACAGCTAAATATTACAGAAAAATAAACAACACTTGCTAAATACTTGAAAAGTAATACAAATTTAATACTTTTGACAGTCTTTAGTATGAAATAATGTTAATATACCATACATCAAATAAAATATCAAAGCGGACTGTAACATTTCAGAAAAAATAAATGAATAAATAAATAAAAAAATACACACACACACACACACACACATATATATATATATATATATATATATATATATATATATATATATATATATATATATATATATATAATTTACATACTTTTACATACATTTGTAAATTTAAACAAGTCCATGTGTGTTCAATAAAAAGGTCAGGAGAGGTCTTAGTAATTTATTAGATACAAATGAAAAATTCGTTTCACAGAACTGTTTTCCTTAATGCAATGCAAGAGTTATAATCAGCAGGTGCCCAACAGTTTTCCTTATCTGACTTTTTTAAGCATCTGATATTAACAGGTGGAGTTTAGTGAAATTCATCACTTGTCAATCATTCTCCAGTCCTCCATTGGCCGCACCCATACATACGTCCTCTTTTTCTACTAAACATTAAAAGCATAAGACTTTTCTCAACTGCACATGTTCTGTGTTCAGGTTTAAACCACCTCTGCTCACAGGAAGTTTAGTTGCAAGTTAATTTTTGACAATCAGCCCTTGCATTTCCATCAGCTTCATCTACTTCTGCAAAAACGCTTCATTAGTATGTGAAACATATCACACTCAACAGTTCAGTTAATATATCACTTTTAAGCAATACAAATGAAATTGTTTAACAAAAAGAAAAAGAGACAAAAATAATAAATATTATATTACTTTTACCACAATATATTCTATTTTATTTTTATGTATTAAATATTAAAATTAAAAGATCACCGTTTATTCGTGGAAGGAAAAAAAATTAAAGTATAATAAAGAAAAGCAACAGTCAAATATTAAATTATAATAATTATATTTATAACATTTAATTAACACATACAGACATATAGTTAATTCCATTATTTATATATATATATATATATATATATATATATATATATATATATATATATATATATATATATATATATATATATATATAAATATATATATATATATATATATATATATATATATATATATATATATATATATATATATAATTATCCATTATACCATATATATAAGTTATGAAACATTTATTTACTAATTGGCGCTGCAAAACATCCCTGGAAACGCTTTGGATGGGAGATATTTCAGGTTTGATTTTCTGTCCCTCTAAATCGAGGTCATACGAGGAGGGCGAGAGCAACAGAGAGCGCTGTATTTAATAAATCAGGATGTTAAAAACAGTCTGCGAGACTTTAAAGCGGCGTATAAATGCAAAGCGCATGCACGTGTGTGCCGCTTTGTTACAAAAAGCATGGTGGAGATTGCGTCAGTCACTTGGGACACTGCTTTTAAGAGTAGTATAACTCTTTTTACACAAAGACGACGGCTTAAATCAGTGCACTTCTGCGCATCAACTCCTTTATCGCTTTCTTTTAAGTTCTAATGATCAAACCCTTCAGGCTTTATTCTCAGCCATTCTCCTCAATCAGACGCTCGCAGTGAAACTCGGGATGCATATGTGAGACGGCAGAAATCACATTATGGAAGTGGCTGAGATATTAAAGTGTGTGTTTGCGAATGTGAATGATGTCTGGATGCATCTGGATTAAAATGTACGGGGGAAGTGATCAAACCGCAGACATATTGCATGTGGCTTCTGCTTAATTCCCAGGGAAAGAAACCAATAACAGACTATCAAAAGGAAGATTTTTTTATGTGCATGCACCAAAGCAATACAACATTTCCTTTATTTATTTATTTATTTATTTATTTATTTATTTATTTATTTATGACACTGTAGCTTAGCAGTGTCGTGGTATTATAGGAAGCGCCTTGGGAATACTAAACTGCATGTATTATATTGTAGAGGTGTGTGGTATGACCAAAATAGGAGTCATTTTATTTCACAGTAACGATATACTGTACACTCACTGGCCACTTTATTAGGTGCACCTGTCCAACTGCTCGTTAACGCAAATTTCTAATCAGCCAATCACATGATAGCAACTCAATGCATTTATTCATGTAGACATGGTCAAGACGATCTGCTGCAGATCAAACCGAGCATCAGAATGGGGAAGAAAGGTGATTTAAGTGACTTTGAATGTGGCATGGTTGTTGGTGCCAGACGGGCTGGTCTGAGTATTTCAGAAACTGCTGATCTACTGATTTTCACGCACAATCATCTCTAGGGTTTACAGAGAATGGTCCGACAAAGAGGAAATACTCAGTGAGCGGCAGTTCTGTGTGTTCTTGTTGATGCTAGAGGTCAGAGGAGAATGGCCAGACTGGTTGCACCTGATAGAAAGGCAAAAGCTACACTGTTACGTGTGGCGTTCACTTCTGCCTGTATTTATTACTTTCAATTGATCTTGTTTGTCCTTTTCTGTTTTCTATTGGTTGATTTGGTGACGTAAGGCTTTTAAAATGGATGGAAGTGGACTTCTCGCTCTCGCTTATTCCTCCACGCCACCACAGTTTCCAGACATGGAATATACAAATACTTTGTTACTGTACTTAAGTCGATTTTTCTGGGATCAGTACTTTACTCCACTATTTATTTTTCTGACAACTTTTTACTTTTACTCCTTCCATTTTTACATAAATATCTGTACTTTTCACTCCTTACATTTTACAGGCTTGTTACTTTCGTTTTCATGTGTTTGGTGGTGCGATCTATATTATTTATTTATATAGATCTATATAGAGACTGCAGCTCTGCACAAGACGTTTGGCCAGCGGAGAAATTAAAATGGCCTGGTTTTTCTCAAGGTTTTTTCTTCACTTTCGCCAATTAGTGAAGTTTTTTTCCCCTCTCCGCTGTCGCCTGTAGCTTGCATGGTTCAGGATCTGTAGAGCTGCGCATCGTTAGATTTGTTCTTCAGTGTTTGGACTCTTAGTAGTGATTTTTAAACCACACTGAACTGAACTAAACTGAACTGAACTGAACTTAAACACTACAAACTGAACTACACTGTTCCAATTTACTATGACCTTTTATGTGAAGCTGCTTTGACACAATCTACATTGTAAAAGCGCTATACAAATAAAGGTGAATTGAATTGAATTATTTCTTGTTATTGCGCAAATTTGATTCAGTCGGTTTATTTGTCATTGCGCGCCTGCGTGCTGCAGTGCGGGGCTTTTTCAACCTCTGATCGTGCACCGTAGGCTTGTTTATTTAAGCTTACCATAGGAATGGCTAATACGAGTCCACAATGTAAACATGACTGATGCCATGTTTATTGTCATGTTTATATCGGGTAATAACAAGATGCATTTTGTCGATCAGATCACAGGTAAACGAGACACATTCCTGTTCAAATCTGGCATTTAAATGGGGTTAAAATCTTTAGTCCACTTCCGACCATGTTGTACTGTACTTCTCTGATCTTTCAATCTAATACCACAGAAAAAAAAAATTAACGATCATCTGCTTTTTTGTCAACAGCTGACAATTACCTATGAACTTGTTATGCAATTAGGTTTATTTCCTTTGTTTCCAACGAGTTCATATTTCCTAGTACAGAATTCATACAGTTTTATAGGTTTAAAATAGGTTGTTTAGAGCCCCAAAAGTATTTATACTGGGGGATTAATGAATAAAAATTTAATTAATTGATAACTTTATCTGTTAAGTAAAATATTCACAGTACACTGAAAACAAACAAAGCAAAAACAAATATTGAAATCATATATGAGCTGCAAGAGTGTGCTGTTTGAAGAAAATGGAGCTGCTTTAGCAAAATGCAAACAATTATTTGTAGTCAAACACATTCAGTTTTTTATTTTATTAAAAGAAAAAATCTATACAGTTGTGATCTCGGCTAGTGGAAAGCACACTCATTTTTTATAATTCATTCATCCTGTGTTTTCTGATGAACATGAAGACAGCATCCGACAGTTATTGTGGGCTTGTCCGCTTCTCTTTATAATTTGTTTCACTTAGTTTTTTGTTATACCAAGCTTTTTTTGACTTTACGAAACGATAGAACGTATTGTAATAGTAGTTTGGTACTCATGGGGAATTCCACATGACGTAGTTTCACGTCATAGGGAATCCTGCGTAGCGTGTCACAATGGAGTGTGTGAATGTTTTTGAACATTGTGTTTCTTTTGCTTTGTTATCATGGTTGCTGTCCATGTCCAGCCCTTTATAACCACAGTTTACCCATCTTATAGATAACGCACCATGCCATAAAGCGCAAATCATCTCAGACTGGTCTCTTGAATATGAAAATGAGTTCACTGTACTTAAATGGCCTGCACAGTCACCAGATCTCAATCCAATAAAGCACCTTTGACATGTTGTGGAACGAGAGATTCGCGTCATGGATGTGCAAATCTGCTCTCATGTCAATATGGAGCAAAATCTCAGGAATATTTGAAGTAAGAGGTTGAATCTATGTCACGAAGGATTAAGGCATTTCTGAAGGCAAAAGGGGGTCCAATTTAGTACTAGTAAGGTACCAGGTGTATCTATAGTAAGTGGCCGGTGACTGTATTTTACAAAATATTCATTTTAATAGGTAGACATTCCAGAAAGTCAATGAAAAGTGTGATAATATATCAACTTAAATGATTTGGACGTTGTTAAATATAGTATAAGTGCACAATATTGGAATTTTGCTAATATTTTTTAACAATTTTTTACTTTTTAGAAGAAAATGCATACTTTTACTCTTATTTAAATGTACGTAAGCACAAAAATATTGTTTATTTTACTCTTATTATTAAAGAAACTCAAATTCAAAACACAAAAAGAAACTGTTTCATAATAAACATGTTTCATGAGCCAGAAATTATCAGATTACAATGATTTGAGGATCAGTTTGACACACAAAACTGAACTAATTTCGGCTTTGAATCATATATATAGCTTTTAATCTATATAGATAAGGTGACGCGGTGGCGCAGTGGGTAGACCTCTCGCCTCACAGCAAGTAGGTTGCTGGTTCAAGCCCCAGCTGAGTCAGTTGGCATTTCTGTGTGGAGTTTGCCTGTTCTACCCGTGTTGGCGTGGGTTTCCTCTGTTTTTCCCCCACAGTCCAAAGACGTGCTATAAGTAAATTGAATAAGCTAAGTTGGCCATAGTGTATGTGTGTGGGTGTTTCCCAGTGTTGCTGTAAGGGCATCCGCTGCGTAAAACATGTGCTAGATAAGTTGGCGGTTCATTCCGCTGTGGCGACCCCTGATTAATGGAGGGACTAAGCCGAAAAGAAAATGAATGAATGAATAAATATCACGGACAGCATCACACCGCTGACATACAGTGCACTAAATGGGACCATATAATATAATATTAAAAATAAAATGATATTATATGGTACCCTATAGTGCGGTGTATATCAGTGGTGTGATGCTGTCCATGAGGTTGATCATCTGTGTCAGTGAGAGGGAAAGAGAGCAGGTCTGTCTGCGCTGGAGAAGTGAGCAGATCAGGACCCCTGTCGTGCACACGCAGTGCAGGATGAAAGCTGGAGCGGGTCGAAAAGGAAAAGAAGCCATTTCCCTCTGCTTTTGGAGTTTTGAAAGACTTCGGCATTATGTGTGTGTGTGTGCGCGCATGTATGTGCACTTGTGCGTGTGTGTGTGCAATATGAATGCAGTTGAAGTCAAAAATATGAGCCCTCATGTTAATTTTTTTTCTATTTAAAATATTTACTAAATGATGTTTAACAGAGGGAGGAATTTTTCTCAGTATTTCCTATAATATTTTTTCTTCTGAAGAAAAACTTATTTGTTTTATTTCGGCTAGAATAAAAGCAGTTTTTAATTTTTTAGCAGCGATTTTGAGGTCAATATTATTAGCAATATTTATTATTGATTTTCTACAAAACAAACCACTTTTATACAATGACTTGCCTAATTAACCTAGTTAAGCCTTTAAATGCCACTTTAAGCTGAACACTAGTCTCTTGAAACACATCTAGTCCAATATTATTTACTGTCATCATGACAAAGATAAAATAAATCAGTTATTAGAAATCATTAAAACTATTATGATTAGAAATGTGCTGAATAAATCTTCTTTCCATTAAACAGAAATTGGAGAAAAGAATATACAGGAGGGCTAATAATTCTGACTTCAACTGTATGTGCACCTGTGTGTGTGTGTGCAATGTGCATATGTGTGTGTGTGTCTCCCATGAGCCTCGTCTCTCAGCGCGCGGCAGCGGTTCGGGGACTCACCTCCTCTGCCAGGTACACAACAGGAGCACGGCTCCTCTCTGAGCTCTACTTTTTTCAGGGGAAGAAAGGGAAGACGGAAGATTAAAAACAGCCCTGTGATGTGGAGAGCCGAGTCGCCTCCTGAGGATTCCTGGCATAATAATTTAAATGATCAAATGATCCAGAGGAGACTTGTTAGCGCAGAAACAGCCTCCTAGTTGGCCCCATGGGCCCCTCACTGAGACACATGCATTGCAAAACAGCTCCTCTGTTGTGCTAAAGAATCTCACCTTTATATATATAAAAAAATATGTATATATATATATATATATATATATATATATATATATATATATAAATATATATATATATGCTACTTCTTTATCGGGTGACTTTTATCCTCTTCTACTTTGTTGGATTTGTCTGGATAAGTATTTGGGAGCGAGCTAAGCAGCTGAGGTTGGTGGTTTAGCAACGCGCGCCTGATATTGAGGGATTTTCTGGAGACTTTCTGATGTGGGAAGTGATGTTTTGGTGAAGGGTTTAGTTTAGATAATACTAAATATTCATGTTACAAACAAGAAACATTAGACGCTTCTAGAAAAAAATAAATAACTTTTTTCTCAGAGTTTTTGTTGTGTTTCTAATATAAAATCTTAAAGGAAATAAAGTGCTTTCAGAAATAATGCGTCAAAATTAAGAGTTTTTCTTGAAAACAAGCTAAATAATTTGAAAATAAGCTTACTTTAAACTGAAAACTTAAAGGTTATTTTATTTATCTCAGATTATTTTGCTTGTTTTAAAGGAAAAACTATTAAATTTGACTTTTTATTTCTGGAAACACAATATTTTGTACTTGTTTAGAAAATGGTTCTTGATTTAAGAATTTTTCTATATTTATTCAATTCAATTCACCTTTATTTGTATAGCGCTTTTACAATGTAGATTGTGTCAAAGCAGCTTCACATAAACGATCATAGTAAATAGGAACAGTGTAGTTCAGTTTGTAGTGTTTAGTTCAGTTCAGTTTAGCTCAGTTCAGTGTGGTTTAATAATCACTACTGAGAGTCCAAACACTGAAGAGCAAATCCAACGATGCGCAGCTCTACAGATCCCGAACCATGCAAGCTAGAGGCGACAGCGGAGAGGGAAAAAAACTTCACTAATTGGCGAAAGAAGCTAAAAGCAAAAGGTTTTAAAAGTGCAGATTTGGTTTGTTGCAGAAGACTTTTTTACAAGATGTCAAATAAATCTCTGATGTCCCTAGAGTGTGTATTTGAGGTTTCCGCCTAAAATACCACACAGCGATGTTTTATAACTCTTCATGTCGTAACTTATTTAAGTCTTTAGGCTTTGATCCTAATTGTACTGTATCCTAATTGGATCCTTAATTGTAAATACCATTTTGGTGACTGTCGCTTTAAATGCAAATGAAATTGTGCTCTTTTCAAAAGAGGGCGGAGCTACAAATGCCTGCATGCCAGCAAAGTGGCAGAGTCAAAAATGAGAGAGACATCGTCACTAGTGGGTGGGGCTTTCCCTCTGATGACACGTACAAAGGGAGAATGTCAATCAAAGTGTTTCTACAGACTGTTTTTATCAAGTGAGATTAATACAATTAATTAATTAATACATTTTGATCATTAGAAGCTGGTTATATTCATACACTTCTGCCACACCACTGGGTTTAAACCCCTTATAAAAGTGATTTTTGCATAATAGGTCCTCTTTAAAGTGACTTCTGTTTAAGCAGTGCTACTGTACATGCGTATTGAAAACAGACAAGAAAGCTTTTCTTAGCCCTCGAAACATCGCTGAATTTTGCTAGTCTGACTGTGCACTACTGAACTTACGTGTCTCTCTCTCTCTCCCTCTCTGTACAGATCCAGCTCCTCTACTGGAGGCCACGCAGCAGCGTCTGGCTGAACTTCAGCGTTCGGCTCCTGAAGGTGATGCTCTGATCACTGAAGTCTCTGACCGCTGGAGGAGACGCCTGGAGTGCCTTGACAAAGAAGGTCAGAACATTCAACTCATCTGTAATCTTTTAAAAATGTTTCTATTATCACGTTTGATGCATTTAATAATCCTGTGAAGTGCTTTTAAATGAGCCTTTTTTATTGTATCTTTGACATAATCTCAACCGAAACATGAATAGAGGGCGGGATGTAGTGCAGCTCCTCCCCTTTTAAAAAAACAGCCAATAGTGTTTTGTGTTTTATCACAGCTCTGCCAGTGAGAGTGGTTGAGCTCAAACGCTTCATATGAGAAGCGTCTTGAAGGGGGCGGGGAATGTCAGATACTAGAGAGCATCTGATTGGTCAGAAGATTTGATGAGAAACTGAAATATGAAGTGATGTGAATAAAATGGTTGATCCATTTAGGCGGAAGTGACTACAAAACTACAAGCTTTACATGTTTAGATCAGGTTTAAATCTTTTAAATGTGAATTTTGTCCCTGTTTTGGTGCACACAAGCTTAGAGATATCCTTAAAACTAACAATACTGATACTAACATCTATAAAACCCTTAAAGGCACAATATTTAGTGTGTTTTTCATTCAAATATCTAAAAAAATATCAGGATAGTGTTATATAGTTTGCTGACTTATGTACTTACACTTTCCCAAATGTTTTGAGGATTTGAGGGTTCATGTTAATGACGTCACACACTCTTGATTTACTGTTTGGCATTATAGAAAACATTGAAACAGCAGCGAGGCTTTAATATGTGGTGTGTTTTATTTGGCTGCACAGAGCAGCATTATAACAGAAGCCTAAAATGTTTTAAGTCTGATTAAACAGAGCTGCTTCTTTTCCACGTTGAAGAACCGGCAACGCTAGATTGTGGCATAATAAAAGCTCTGCTGCTTTTGTGCTGCTTCAGCTTTCAGCTTTATTCTCCTTGATACTAGCATGATACTAGCTCATCCATCGACATGATTTCTGCAGGAGTCCCATAGGATGATGAAGGCTGCAACTCCCATGATTCGACACTCAGTCATATAGTCGTTAAAAATAAGGCTTTGTTTGTTGTGCACACACGCCCTCTAGTGGAGAAAATGATATATAACTAAATTAAAGTGTTATTTACTTCTGAGTGTTAATGCAACGTGCTGATCTAAGAGTCTTATCTGAGCTCTTCAAAGAGAAAGTGGACTACTTTGTTATGATGTACAGTTCAGAATTATTGGCTGAAAGATTTTTTTTAACACATTTCTAAACATAATAGTTTTAATTACTCATTTCTAATAACTGATTTCTTTAATCTTTGTCATGATGACAGTAAATAATATTTGACTAGATATTTTCAAGACACTTCTATACAGCTTAAAGTGACATTTAAAGGCTTAACTGGGTTAATTAGGCAAGTTTGAGTAATTAGGCAAGTTATTTGATAACAGTGTTTAAATGGTCTGGCACCTATTTACATCGGTGAGCTTCTTCACTGGCATACTTCACTGAGGCCAATCAGGTCGGAAAACAAGTTTCAGCTAGTTGTCCCCAAAACACGGTTGAAATCAAGAGGTGACAGGGTTTTTTCTGCCACAGCCCCCCGTCTGTGGAATGGTCTGCCTTTACATATTAGGTCGTGTTCTTCCCTTGGTTTTTTAAAGTCTCATCTAAAAAATCATCTTCTGTCTCTTGCTTTTTGATTGCAAATAATTAATTTTAATCTGTTTGATATATGTTGCTTATTTTTATATATAAGTATAGATTTTGTATGCTGGTCTTTTTGTAAAGCACTTTGGTCAACATCTGTTGTTTTTAAATGTGCTCTATAAATAAAGCAAACAAACAAACAAACAAACAGTGGTTTGTTCTGTAGACTATGGAGTCCATCTAAAGCCAAATCGTCACCGTAGAATTATAAGGTTCTATCTGACATTTTTGTCAAATTGAGTTATTGACATATTCTTATTAAATGACAACTTATTTACATCATTAGATGTTTTTTATAAGTTGTTTACATTTTAAGACTTTTTATAAAAAAAAAAAAAAAATGTTATACACATACTTTTTACTATATGGAATGCAAAAACTTTGAAGCTCAATATCTCGAAGTCATTCAGAACCCAGATAGAACCTTATAATTCCAAGGGGATGATATATACTTGCAAAATAAAAGAAAGTTTGGAGCAAAAAAAAAAAAAAAAAAAATTAAGTATGAAGCAAAAAAATTAATAAATAAATGCAAATCTCCAAAAATCACAAAGCAAAAATTAAGTTTTTAGAAATAAAAATGAAATTTGCAAACAATAAAAGAACTTCAAACAAAAATCAAGCAGTGCAAGCAGTGCAACTCCAGCTGCAACCCATCTCTGGGAATTGCAGTAACAGTTTTTAATAAATTAAGCCGAAATAAAACAAATAAGACTTTCTCCAGAAGAAAAAATATTATAGGAAATACTGTGAAAAATTCCTTCCTCTGTTAAACATCATTTAGGAAATAATTGAAAAAGAAAACAAATTCACAGGAGGGCAAATCATTTTGACTTCAACTGGATCTGTCAATTGGCTGTGTTTAGAACACACAGAGGAGGAGGGGCCTATAACCGTGGAGACGGGACAGGCGTCAACACAGAAGCCCCACATGACAAACAGCACACAGACGGTCCAGGATGGAGACGCTCCACTGCAAAACCACCAGGAGCCGCTGCAAGGGTATGAGATCAACAGAGTAGAAGTGCTTACTCTACTGTACTATGCTGTAAATATACATTTGTCAAGTTTACACTGCAAAACATGCTTTTATTAGTTAGATTTTTTGTTTCTATTATAAATATCTAAAAATTCTTTAATCAAGAAGCATTTTCTAGAATGCTTTCTTGTTTTAAAAAATAATTTGCCAAAATTGAGTGAGTTTTTTCTTAAAAGAAGCAAAATAATCTGCCAGTGAGGTAATTAAAATAGTCTTGTTTTTCCTTTTGACATAAAATAGTTTTGCTTACCCGATTGACAGATTATTTAGCCTGTTTTAAGATAAACCTCACTCCATTTTGACATTATTTCTAAAAACAAGTCGATATGTTTTGCTTGTTAAGAAAATGTTGCTTGATGTAAGAATTAGTACATATTTTGGCTAGAAACAAGACACAAAATCTGAGTAAGAAAATCATTTTTTTGCAGTGTACTTAATTGAATTGCGCAAACTCATTGTCTTGATTAAATTGGCTAATTCTAACTTAATTGTATTAAGCATTTATTTCTTAGTGATATACTTAAAAAAGTCGCATTTACTTAGACCATTTAAGTTTTGTTGACTCGATCTGTGATGTAATTTAGGTCTCTATTTTAACAATCTAGGCAATCTAAGATTAAAGCGCATGGCACAAAAGCATTAAGGGCGTATCTGAATCCACTTTTCCTATCTTAAGGACAGAAAAATACAGTTTGCGCCCCGGCGCATGGTCTAACAGGGTTGTGCTTATTCTCTTAATGATTTATGGGTGTGTTTTGAGCATTACGTGCATTAAACCAATCAGAGTCTCATCTCTCATTCCCTTTAAGAATCAGTTGCGTCACTCCATGGCGCATTTACATGGCGGACTTACTGAACGCTTCTCAAGCGAGAAAACAGTTAAACAGAGCATCTGCAGCGTGAGGATAAAGAATGAGCCTCCTCCATTCAGTCTCTTTACTTTACTTTTACTCTTTACACCTTTACTTTTGTGGATAGGGAAACTCCACTGAAGACATCCATTAGCCTACATATTTACGTCTCCAAAACCCAACAGGTGGACAAATCTAAACTTGTTTTTATTCAAACAAATATAAATATGCATATAATAAATAACGCTGCTAATAATAATAATAATATTATTATACAAAGGCAGATTGATATGAATAAACTGAAAAAGCCCCCCGAGATGAAGAAGGCATGCAGGCAGTGTTTTTTTATATTTTATATTTACTGTATTTAAGAAAATAATCATTTTTGTAGGATTTTAATCCTTTAATTTTTCTTCATATGTAAAGATATTTGAGTATTGCTGTACATGTGTACATGTGTATTAAGCAATGTGTAAGCGTTTGGACATGCATAGGCATTCTGCACTGGACTTTAGAGAAGGTTTTAGTTGGTCAATGGTGCGGTCTATTTCAGTTCCTCAAAATAGCAACTCACCAACAATGCACCTGAACACACCTCCTTTAGAGACCAGCATGCCTATCAGTCTACAAAGTACCACAAATGGATTTTCTATTTACAACAACGTGGCGCAAAACATGAAAATGATAGTTTGGCTGGTCTGAAAATAGTAACAAATCGCAACATGCATCCTTATTTCATGCATCCTTTTGCTCCTTATTGCGCCGGGTGTATGATAGGGCCTTAAATAGACTTTTACAATAAAACTTTTACCGAAACCTATGTAAACCTCACACTAAATGATGTCTCCCTATTATAATTGTGTGCAAAACATGCACAGTAACACTAAAACTCTTGACTTTTATTTTCCATTCTGACACAAAAGCATGCTGGGAGCTAGAAATCTGGATGGTTTGGTGAACTCATTCATTCAAGTTCAGCCTAATACAATAAAAAAATTTGAGTTCATGTAACTTGTTTTTATTAAGTACATTCATTAAAAATGTAAGTCAAATGAACTCATTTTGTTTAATTGATTGCACTGCTCGAGTTTTACAGTGTACATAATGCCGCATGCATTGTTTGTGTTTTCAAACTGTGCTTCATGTGATTATATATACAATTTTTTCCTTTTTACTGAATCAAATGAATCAGATTTAACTATTGATCATTATTAAATATGATTTAAAGTATTAATCATTGTTACATGTATTTTTAAGCTTTTGGTGACTGTCACTTTAAATTTAAATGAGATTGGGCTCTTTTCAAAAGAGGGCGGAGCAAAAATGCCTGTGTGTGCCTGGATATTTTGTCTTTTTAGACCATTCTCTTAAACCCTAGAGATGGCTGTGCGTGAAAATCCCAGTAGATCAGCAGTTTCTGAAATACTGAGACCAGCCCGTCTGGCAACAACAACCATGCCACGTTCAAAGTCACTTAAATCCCCTTTCCTCCCCATTCTGATGCTCGGTTTGAACTGCAGCAGATCGTCTTAACCATGTCTACATGCCTAAATGCATTGAGTTGCTGCCATGTGATTGGCTGATTAGAAATTTGCGTTAACAAGCAGTTGGACAGGTGTACCTAATAAAGTGGCCAGTGAGTGTACATGAATTATAGGCATGGACATAGAATAACTAAGCTGTAGACTGTATATGGGATCTCACATCTCACACACAGTCTACTCTTTTCTAATTACTCCACATTTTGCATGTGTACACACTGCAATAGTTGTACGCTACAGTATCCTGACAGTGAATAAGATGTTTAATGAAGTCAGCTGTGGGTTTCCAGACATCCACGGAGCAGCTTCCTCATTTCTCAGCGGGGTTTCAGTCACTTGTGTTTTCCACAGGGAGGAGGAGGACCAATCAGATGCTCCGCTGCCTGTCAGACTGGACCAAGCCGAGCTCCGCATCAAAGCGCTTCAGTCATGTAAGATCACATCAAAACACTCAGGTCATCACGAGGCTTCATCTGAGGTCAGAGGTCAATGATTGCTGCTGTTTCTGCTTCTCACAGCGCTGAGCACGGCACGGACAGAGCTGCAGGAGCTCAGATGTAAATACGACCAGGAGAAAGCAGAAAAGTAAGACGCCGCCGAAAATATCCTGGGGTTTCTTGTGTTTATTCTCTAGTGTGTGTGTGTCCTGATTTAACGGTTTCATGTTTGATTTGTCATTGCAAAACGACTCGTCTGATGTGGAACATGTGCTTTAAGCATGGAGGATCAGTTTACTGCACACAAATCCAGCGTTTGCATGCTAGTTTTGAGGGTTTTAGACTTTTCAGTGCTCAACCTTCTCTACTGAAACCATTATAACCAGATGACAAGAGCTCAAAACAAAAAAGAAACTCTCCAAAACCTACAAATGGCAGACTGTTTTTCAGTTTGTCATAAAGGATGCTCTACAATATTATAGTTGTGCATATTTAGTCAGTACCAACGACAAAACTGGAACTAATAACTTAAAATAATCTAATATTCATTCATTTTCTTTTTGGTTTAGTCCCGTTATTAATCTGGGGTTGCCACAGCGGAATGAACCGCCAACTTATCCAGCACATGTTTTACGCAGTGTATGCCCTTCCAGCCGCAACCCATCTCTGGGAAACATCCATACACACTCACTCATACACTACGGACAATTTAGCCTACCCAATTCACCTGTACTGCATGTCTTTGGACTGTGGGGAAACTGGAGCACCCGGAGGAAACCCACGCAGAACATGCAGACTTCACACAGAAATGCCAACTGACCCAGGCGAGACTCGAACCAGCGCCCTTCTTGCTGTGAGGCGACAGCACTACCTACTGCGCCACTGCGTCACCTCTAATTAATATGTTGTGGAAGAATATTAAATAAAGTGGAACTTATTTTTCGCTTTAAGCATGATGCATCTGTTTACCGCACACAAATTCAGCATTTGCATGATAGTTTTGAGGGTTTTAGCCTTTTCCTCTTCATTTCCTACTTTTCCACAACATATTAATTTGAGTGTACTAATGTTTGGACTATTTCTAAGTTATTTTGTTAGATTATCTCATGTTCGAGTCCAGTTGAGAGTTTTTGTTTGTTTTGAGCTCTCGTCATCTGGTTATAATGGTTTCAGTAGAGAAGGTTGAGCACTGAAAAGTCTAGAACCCTCAAAACTAGCATGTACATGCTGAATTTATGTGCAGTAAATCGATCCTCAATGCTTAAAGTGAAAAACGTTGCACTTTTTCATATTTGGAGCTAATCTATTTTAGGAAAATCGATCAAAATAACTTAATAGTCCTAACATTAGTACACTCTAATTAATAAGTAGTGAAAAACTATGAAATAAAGTGCAACATGTTTTTTGCTTTAAGCATGGAGGATCGGTTCACTGCACACAAATCCAGCGTTTGCATGATAGTTTTGAGGGTTTTAGACTGTTCAGTGCTCAACCTTCTCTACTGAAACCATTATAACCAGATGACGAGAGCTCAAAACAAAAAAGAAACTCTCCAAAACCCACAAATGGCAGATTGTTTTTAAGTTTGTCATAAAGGATGCTCTGCAATATTATAGTTGTGCATATATATTAGATTAGTCAGTACCAACGACAAAACTGGAACTAATAACTTAAAATAATCTAATATTCATTCATTCATTTTCTTTTCGGTTTAGTCCCGTTATTAATCTGGGGTTACCACAGCGGAATGAACCGCCAACTTATCCAGCACATGTTTTACGCAGTGTATGCCCTTCCAGCCGCAACCCATCTCTGGGAAACATCCATACACACTCACTCATACACTACGGACAATTTAGCCTTCCCAATTCACCTGTACTGCATGTCTTTTTTACTGGGGTAAACTGGAGCACCCGGAGGAAACCCACGCGAACGCAAGGAGAACATGCAAACTTCACACAGAAATGCCAACCGACCCAGGCGAGACTCGAACCAGCGCCTTTCTTGCTGTGAGGCGACAGCACTACCTACTGCGCCACTGTGTCACCTATAATTAATATGTCGTGGAAAAAAATTAAATAAAGTGGAACTTATTTTTCGCTTTAAGCATGATGCATCTGTTTACCGCACACAAATCCAGCATTTGCATGATAGTTTTAAGGGGTTTTAGCCTTTTCATTTCCTACTTTTCCACAACATATTAATTTGAGTGTACTAATGTTTGGACTATTTCTAAGTTATTTTGTTAGATTATCTCATGTTCGAGTCCAGTTGAGAGTTTTTGTTTGTTTTGAGCTCTTGTCATCTGGTTATAATGGTTTCAGTAGAGAAGGTCGAGCACTGAAAAGTCTAAAACCCTCAAAACTAGCATGTACATGCTGAATTTATGTGCAGTAAATCGATCCTCAATGCTTAAAGTGAAAAACGTTGCACTTTTTCATATTTGGAGCTAATCTATTTTAGGAAAATCGATCAAAATAACTTAAAAATAGTGCCAACATTAGTACACTCTAATTAATAAGTTGTGAAAAAATATGAAATAAACATTATATGAAATAAGCACTTTCTCCCACCAGGTGTCTTCATGTTTACAAGACAAGCTCCCTAGTCATGCTGTTTATATTGATGGAAGTTAGCTGACGATAGCTGATTATTAGGAAATTACAGAGAGTATAGTTTCTAGCCATATCGGGCCTAGAAAATAGTAACTTTTCACTTTTACATCAGTCTTAGTACATGATGTAACCACAGAAGTGTCAAGCTTTAAAAAGGAAAATGATTGAAACTCTTATGTAGTTTTTGAGAGACATGCTAATGGTCTAATCCGATTCAGTGATCTATGCTAAGCTAAGCTAAAAGTGCTCCTGCCAGACCCAATGTTTTGTCGATTTGTACTACCTTGTGAGATTGTCCTACCTCCCATTTAAAAAGTAGGTAGCACATTTTGATGGCGCAATATGCTACCCATCAGATTTTGCTACCAGTGTAAATTTTAATGTGGAGTAGTGTGATATGAAGCTGTAATATTGCTCTAACCTACCTAATCCCAAACCCCAACCTCAGAACTATTTAAATACAGTGTTGGTAGCATGATCTGATGGGTAGGATAAAATGTCACGACACCGGACATTGGCTAGATGGAGTTAAGAATGGTAAAACTTGTAAAGAGAGTTGTAAAATGAGCCTGTTTTCAAGTGTTCCTTTAAACTCGTGACAGACTGAGAATCGTAGGCCACACGGCTCATGAATCCACTGAACGTCGTCGCTCTCCTCGCACTAAATTTCTCTGATTGTGCTCTTAAAGTGAATCTGGTCTAATTGAGAAGGTATCTTTGTTTAGTGCAACCTCCGAGACTCACATGTTTAATCAATCTTTCACTTCTCTTTATTCGCTGCCTCTCCACCTTTTGAAAATCAACTCCCTGATGGCTGAGAGGAAACTGTTGAACTTCAAACAAACCTTATGAATAATCTCCCCGAGACGCTATTCAAATGAGAGCTCTCTGATTGTGAGCGCAAGCGTGTGTGTGTGTGTGGGCATGATGGGATACGCTGATGCCGAACGCGGCGCTAGATAAGATATGACTCACTCGACTAATGACAGCAAACCTTGCATTTTACTGACTTCAGTGACTCCCTTAAGAACTTTTGAACTTGTTGGTTTATTTATTTCTGCCATTTGGGGCTTTCTCTGGAGAGCAGCGTAAGGACACTTTTAGGCATCAAACCCATGTGGAAATACAATAGCTGCGTTTTTGAGAGTGTCAAGTTCAATGTAATCCATCTAAAATGTATAATATCATCAAAAACAAGCGTGCATATAGTGTAAAGTTTACTGTTTAATATAAAACTGCACCTTAACAGTTTTAATCTGACAATGAATCTAGTTTTCTGAATTGATAAATGACTTATTGAATCTTTTCTCACTAAAAATGATGCTACAAATGTTACTTTTGGATTTTAGATATGTGAAACATGTCAGTTTATTCATTCATTCATTTTCTTTTCGGCTTAGTCCCTTTATTAATCCGGTATTAATTATTAGTTGCCACAGCGGAATGAACCGCCAACTTATCCAGCCTTTGTTTTATGCAGCGGATGCCCTTCCAGCTGCAACCCATCACTGGGAAACACTTACACACTCATTCACACACACATACACTACGGACAATTTAGCCTACCCAATTCACCTGTATCACGTCTTTGGACTGTGGGGGAAACCGGAGCACCCGGAGGAAACCCACGCGAACGCAGGGAGAACATGCAAACTCCATACAGCAAGAAGGTTGCTGGTTCCAGCCTTGGCTGAGTCAGTTGGCGTTTCTGTGTGGAGTTTGCATGTTCTCCCTGCGTTCGCGTGGGTTTCCCCCAAAGTCCAAAGACATGAGGTACGGGTGAATTGGATAAGCTAAAATTGTCCATAGTGTATGAGTGTGAATGAGAGTGTGTGGATGTTTCCCAGAGATGGGTTGGAGCTGGAAGGGCGTCCGCTGCATAAAACATGTGCTGGATAAGTTGGCGGTTCATTCTGCTGTGGCAACCCCGGATTAATAAAGGGACTAAGCCGAAAAGAAAATGAATGAATGATTTAAATGACTTAAAGTCAATATATATATTTTTACATGTTTTAAGTAATTTAATTATATTTTAAAACACATATTGGCTTATATTATCGTATTAAATAAATGTTTCTCATGCATGCACATGAACTAAGATACTTTTGTATCATTAAAAAATATATTATAAGCAATGCATTATGTCATTTCATATTATTAAATTATTATAATGTTCAATTATGCTGAATACATTGTCTGTAAAACATAGTTAGGGAATTCATTAAGGGTGCATTTAATTAGCTTCATTCATTCATTTTTTTTCCCCTTTATTCATCAGAATGAACCGCCAACTTATCCAGCACATGTTTTACACAGCGGATGTGCTTGCTTCCTGTTGCAACACAGTACTGGGAAACACCCACACTCAATCACATGTCAAATTAGCTTGTTTAATTCACCTATAGCGCATGTGTTTGGACTGTGGGGGAAACCCACCGGTAGGAAACCCACAGCAACACAGGGAGAACATGCAAACTCCACACAGAAACGGCAACTGACCTAGCCGAGGCTGGAACCAGCGACCTTTTCGCTGTGAGGCGACAGTGCTAACTACTGAACCACCATGTCACTATTATTAAGCTATTATTAAAGGAATAACGATTATTATTTGTTCTTTTATTGCATTTACCTTGACTAAAACTTCACTAGTTTTGTTGTACAATTATTATTTTTTAGAATTGAAATTGTTATCAATTGTTTTATATTTGTGTTGTATGTAACTTTACTGATATTGTATGTGTAAATATTTTTTTTTTGATTTTAGGTTACTTTTTTTAATCTGGCAGGGGGCAACAGATGAAAATTACCCCCTATTTACAGTTTTTACTGGTGATTAACGAGCGTTGTCCCTGTTAAATAAAATACATACATTTATTTTTAAAGACTAAAGTTATATAATAACTTGTATCTCACCAATCTAGGAAGTACATCTGGAACATTTCCTCAGTTCATCAGCATAAATGTGTATGTGTGTGTAATGGCATGTGTGTTAACTGTGCTTGTGTTGTGTCTTCCAGACTGGAGGAGATGTGTGCGCTAATGGCAAACCTGGAGAAGGCCAACCAGGTGAGTGCGATGGCCTCCTCTCAGCCTCTGATTGAGACGCCGCGTCGTCAGGATAATCACCTTCGTAATCAAGCTCCGGGTTTAATTAGACGCCCCTGCAGCCCCTCGCTCACGCAGGCCGTGATTAGCCGCGCTCTTACCCATGATGCCGTGCGGCGGCAGCGGCGGAGGACAGGAGATGTGGCGATGTGACGAGGAGGGCTGTTAGTTACCTCATTGCGCTGATTGCTTCCCTTTTTTTCCACTGTGATTCGCTTTTTCTCCCTTCGCCAGCAGCTCTTAGATAAATGATTCGAAAATGAGTCATTAATTAGCAGGCCGAGTGTGACAGAGCAGGTAAACAGTTTGAGAAGAAAGTGCCTGCGAGTAAACACGCGCCTCAGCAGAACCGAGCTGTTTTTACCTGCCGATGCGTCTCGGCACCTGTAAATCTCTGCTGATTGGGCTTTGGAGGGCGTTCTGGCGCCGTTCGGCATGATTGTTCATTTGATTCGGGAACTCTGGGAATGTTTGGGGCTTGATTTGTATTGATGCCCGAATTGGCTTGTGCTGTATTTTGCAGCAGGGTGATATAAACCTGCTAAACTGTATCTGGATCATCAGACAGCTCTTTAGTTGCAGTCGTGTATTACTAGAATAAAGCAATAAGCCATTCACTCATTTAGCAGCAGAGATGTATAAAGTACTAGAGACCCAGACTTAAGTAGAAGTACAAGTGCTCTATCAAAAAAGTGACTTGAGTAGAAGTTGAAGTGCTCTTTAAGCACCGCACTTAAGTGGAAGTACTAAAGTATTCAACATTATTTGAGCTTAAGTATTGCAAGTAGTTTATTCAAAAATTTACTACTCAAATACTGAAAGTTTTATTATATTGTTTTGTTTATTTGAAATATCTTTTTGGGGGCACTTGATTAAGGAGAACGAAAAGAAACATGCTTTACGATTTATTTTACACACACACACATTTATATATATATATATATATATATATATATATATATATATATATATATATATATACACACACACATACGTACATACATACATGCATATATATATATATATATACACACACACACATACGTACATACATACATACATGCATATATATATATATATATATATATATATATATATATATATATATATATATTTATAATATATATATATATATATATATATATATATATATATATATGTATATATATATATATATATATATATATATATATATATATATATATATATATATATATATGATGAAAAACACCATTCAGTGTGACACAGCCTTTATGATAGCCAGCTAGTTAACATTAAGTGAACATCGCAGCATGTTATGAACCGCGGGTAGCTAACGTTAACTTATCGAACAGTAGCACTCACAAATAGCTCAAACTGTGTGTATTATATTTTGTGTCTTATATTATTTTTAGCTTACCTTGATATGTTTCTTCAAATTCGAAAGTGAATTTTGAAGGCCATTATTTCGCAATCTGTTGGGAGGCAGAGTATGCACTTTTTCCTCATCGCTACGAACAGTCGAAAGTGAAGGAGTTGAAGGTGGAATTTCTGGGTTTCCATGTCGAAAACAAACTAAAGTCCTCTCCATGCAGGCAGGCAGCGCTGTCTTTCTTGATCGTCTGAATGATGACGAGCCAGCTTATTCAAACCTGTGACAGAGCCATCTGCTGCTCTGGCAGAGATAATGTGGGTTTGGAATGATTCGTAACATTTTTATAATTGTAAAGAGTAACAATGCAGCACATAAAAAATCTGTCGGAGTAAAAGTATTAAACTCATCGAAAATATGTACTTAAGTAAAAGTGGAAGTCGGAGAAAAAAAAAAAACAATACTCCAGTAGATTACAGATCTGTAAGTGAAGTAGTTCTACTTAGTTACTATACATCTCTGTTTAGTAGGCGGTTTTATCCAAGAGAGCTACAAGTGTGGATATTCTGTAAAAAAAACACTTCAAATCACCTGAGCAGCAGTATATAAATGCTATGACAAGTCAAAGTTTGTTTAGATTTAGTTTTTTGGGTGCACTATGTATGATGTAGAAGTGTGGGGTGCTTGTAAGAAGGTGTCTGGTCCATATGGAGAGGAGTGTGTCATTTACAGATAGTTTGTCCAGCTTACTCGCTTGCGTAGAGCACACTAAGCCTTATAAACCTGTTAAACTGTATCTGGAACATTAGACAGCTCTTTAGTTTAATAGTTTCAGCCATGTATTAGGTTTCCAAGACATTTGGTGTGTTTATAAGGTAATGTCTGGTGCATACGGAGAGAAAAAGAGTAGTTTACAGTGAATTTATTAGAGCTAGATTAGGTTAATTGAACTTGCTGCAGCAATGGTACGATTGCAAAGTTCCTTAATTATTACACCAGAATGAGAATAAAGTTCCTAGCTGTATCAACCTAGAAAATAGCAAGTTTTCATTTTCCAACAGTATTAGTACACAATGTAACTACAGAGGAGTCCAGCTTTAAATAGAAAAAAATATCAAAAATCTTTTTTGAATTTTTTGAGCGAGATGCTAATGGTCTAATCTGATTCAATGATTTATGCTAAGCTAAGCTAAAAGTTCAAACGCGGAGATCAGCTGAATGGCTTGAAAATGGTCAAATTCAGCTGTTTAACTCTAGTATAGCTGTAAAATGATCATATTTCCAAAAAAAGTTTTAATGGTGGCCAAAAAAAAAAAAAAAAAGACATGGCAAAAATGTCTGAAAGTCATTGTGTTGCAAGCAAAACACACATGCAAAAACGAATCTCTTAAAAAAACAGGTTGCAATGATACATTTTGACACTATTGACGCTACATTTCTGTTTATAAATGTGTGAATGCCATCGTGTTAGATAGAAAATATCAAAGCAAGTGTCATCTGCACTCAAACGCTGCAGGAGCTGTTCTCAGAACCGCGTCCTCATGGGAAGTTCCTGTGTGCAATTCGGGAAGTCATAATTATGTTTCTCATTCAAATGATTTAGGTCTTAAAGTAAAAACAAGGATGTGTTTGGGAAATTCATATCTCTTTTCTGTTTTTGGCTTACAGACAAAGGAAAAACTATTTTTAATAATGCTAACCCTCCTAAGCATCATTTTTTTAGTGCAGGTTTTTTGAAGCCTTTAGGCAAACAAACCTAAAAACAAACCTGAAAAAAATAGGTTTGCATGTGCAGGGTGCAATTTTGATTAAATTTATACAGCTGAAGAATTTTATTCTGATAAAAAGTTATCTTTATAAAACTATTGCAGACTACCTGGATAGATAGATAGATAGATAGATAGATAGATAGATAGATAGATAGATAGATAGATAGATAGATAGATAGATAGATAGATAGATAGATAGATAGATAGATAGATAGATAGATAGATAGATAGATAGATAGATAGATGGGTAGATGGATAGAAGGTTGGATAGAAGGTTAAATGGATAGATGGATGGATGGATAGATAGATATATAGATGGATGGATGGATGGACGGATGGACGGATGGATAGATAGATGGATGGATGGATGGATAGATAGATAGATGTATAGATGGATGGATAGAATGTTGGATGGATGGATGGATGGATAGAAGGTTAAATGGATAGATAGATAGATGGATGGATGGATGGATGGATGGATAGATAGATAGATATATATATATAGATGGATGGATGGACGGATGGATAGAAGGTTAAATGGATAGATAGATGGATGGATGGATGGATAGATAGACAGATGTATAGATAGATGGATGGATAGAAGATTGGATGGATGGACGGACGGATGGATGGACGGATGGATAGATGGATGGATGGATGGATAGATAGATAGATGGATGGATAGAAGGTTGGATGGATGGATGGATGGATAGAAGGTTAAATGGATAGATAGATGGATGGATGGATGGATGGATGGATGGATGGATGGATGGATGGATGGATGAATGGATGGATGGATGGATGGATGGATGGATGGATGGATGGATGGATAGATATATATATATATAGATAGATGGATGGATGGATGGATGGATGGATGGATGGATGGAAAGATAGATAGATAGATAGATAGATAGATAGATAGATAGATAGATAGATAGATAGATAGATAGATAGATAGATAGATAGATAGATAGATAGATAGATAGATAGATGGATGTATGGATTGATGTATGGATGGATGGATGGATGGATGGACGGATGGAAAGATAGATAGATAGATAGATAGATAGATAGATAGATAGATAGATAGATAGATAGATAGATAGATAGATAGATAGATAGATAGATAGATAGATAGATAAATATGTGGATGGATGGATGATAGCTAACTCTTTTCTTGCAAGAGTTTGCCAGCATTAGCGATGATCCCAACTTGAGTTTGAGGAGTTGAAGTTTGTCTGAAGCTCCTCAGGGGTCTCTAAGTTTCCCGAACTTGTGTGTTTGATGGCAGAGAGCGGACGCAGCCCAGAGGGAGGTGGAGAAGCTGAGGGAGCAGCTCTCCGGGACTCAGAGCACTTCTAAAGGGACCGGCCCGTCAGAAGAGCGACCCAAGGAGGTAAGAATCATCCTCTTTTTTTTTTATATTTATTTAGATGAAAGCCGGGCAGCTGCAAATTGCCACCTTAACACGAGAGGAAATGATCAGTTGCTCCACACCACTGAAACCTCATTAGTGGCTCTTTTGAGGAGATGTGATTATAGGAGAGCAGGCTGGAGATATTGAAGTTGAAAAAGCGAGTTTCGTGTCACTGATCTGCTTTCATTTGTGGGTCCCAGGAGAGGGAGCGGGACGAGCGGCTGGAGGCGCTGCTGTTCTCTAAAGACAGAGAGATCCTCAGACTGCTGGAGAACGTCCAGAGACTGCAGTTCACCTTACAGGAGGTCCAGGACTCCTCGGCCAATCAGATCGCAGAGCTGGAGCGACAGCTGGCTTATAAGTCTGAGGCTATAGAGGTGAGATTGTCTGTCTGGCCAATCAGTGCGCAGTGTTTAAAGGGTTACTTGAAGTCTGTACACTGAAAAAAAAAGCTTTTTTTACTTACAGTTTTTGTCTAATTATCTAAATCATCTTAGGTATTTTGTCCAAATATCTAAAACTTCTTAAATCAAGAAGCATTTTCTAGACAAGCAAACCATATTGTCTTGTTTTAAGAAATAATATGTCAAATTTGAGTGAGTTTTTTCCTTAAAACATGCAAAATAATCTGTCAGTTGTGTAAACTAAATAATCTTATGTCAAAAGGAACACATGATCATTTCACTAACCCCATTGGAAGATTATTTTGCTTGTTTTAAGTAAAAAAACTCACTTAATTTTGGCATATAATTTCTTAAAACAAGACAAAATGTTTTACTTTTTCAGACAATGCTTCTTTATTTAAGAATATTTATATATTTTAACTAGAAACAAGAAAGCTTTTTTTGCAGTGTACATTGAACAAAACAGTTACTTAGAGAGTTTACAGAGTTACTTAGAGAGTTTTGATTTGTTGTGTTTCTAGTCCAAATTTTTTTAATTCATTAGAAATAAGAAGTCAAATTAAGTGAGTTTTTCCTTTAAAACAAGTTTAATAATCTGCTGGTCGGGTTAGTAAAATACACTTATTTCAAACTAAACACAAGATTATTTATTTACCCCACTGGCAGATTATTAAAAATCTTCTTTTAGGGAAAAACTCACATCATTTTGACTTCTTATTTTTGAAACAAACTAAAATAAAACAAACTTAAAGTAGGAGAAGCTTTTTATTAGTCTGAGGCTATAAAGGTGAGATCGTCTGGCCAATCAGTGAGCAGTGTTTAAAGGGTTACGTGAGGTCTGTACACTGAAAAAAAGGCTTTTCTTACTCGTCGGCCAATCAGATCGCAGAGCTGGAGCGACAGCTGGCATATAAGTCTGAGGCTAAAGAGGTGAGATTGTCTGTCTGGCCAATCAGTGCACAGTGTTTAAAGGGTTACGTGAGGTCTGTACACTGAAAAAACAGCTTTTTTTACTTAGAGTTTTTGTCTAATTATCTAAATCATCTTAGGTATTTTGTCCAAATATCTAAAACTTCTTAAATCAAGAAGCATTTTCCAGACAAGCAAAACATATTGGGCCTTATCATACACCCGGCGCAATAAGACGTGTTTGGCACGATATGTTGCTATTTGCAGATCAACGCAACCCTAATTCTCCCGCGTTGTGCCACGTTGTTTAAAGAGCGAATCCATTTGCACCACTTTATGGACTCATGGGTGTGCTGGTCTATAAAAGAGGTGTGTTCAGGCGCATTGTTGAGTGTTGCTATTTTGAGGAACTGAAATAACACGTACACATTGCTTAATACACACAGGATGTACAGCAACACACAAATTGAAACTTCTTTACATATGAAACAATTAAAGGATTGAAATATTACAGAAATTATTATTTTCTACATAAATATAAAAACCACTGCCTCCATGCCTTCTTCACCTCAGGGCACATTTTCAGTTTATTCATGACAACTTGCTTTTGTATAATGTTATTATTATTTATTATTTGCATATTTATATTTGTTTTATTAAGAACAAGTTTAGATTTGTCCTCCTGTCTGGTTTTGGAGACGTCTGCATCACCATATGGGGTATAAGAATAGGACGTGTGTTTAGACATAACTCAGTTTTTGGCCACACTTCATATTATTGTTTATTTATCCGTTTTCTTTACTTGTTCTTTATCCTCGCGCTGCAGATTGTTTGTTTAACTGTTTTCTCGCTAGTGGAGCGTTCAGTTTTTCCTCTTTCAAAGTCCGCCATGTAAATAACAAATTCGTCATGGCATGACGCAACTAACTCATAATGGGAATGGGAGATGAGACTCTGATTGGTTTAATGCACGTTATGCTCAAAACACACCCATAACTCATTAAGGAATAAGCACAACCCTGTTAGACCATGCGCCGGGGCGCAAACCATATTTTTCCATCCTTAAAATAGCAAAAGTGGATGTAGACACGACCTTAATACTTTGTGCCATGTGCTTAGATCATTAAAATAGAGCCCATTGTCTTGTTTCAGAAATAATAAGTAAAAATACAGTTAGTCTTTCCATTAAACTTTAAAGCTTTATTTTTACTTATTATTTGTAAAAATCAAGAAAAATCAAGAAGCATTTTCTACACATTAAAAATATTGTCTTGTTTTCGTAAGACTCCATTGGCAGATTATGTTGCTTGTTTAAAGTAAAAAACACCAAGTAATATTTGCCATAATATTTCTAAAACAAGAAAAAATGTTAAAATTTTTCAGAAAATGCTTCTTGATTAAAGAATATTTAGATATTTGGACTAGAAACACATTTTTTTTGTCTACATTAAAGAAAATGTTTTCTTTCTTGAGAGTTTTAGTCTTGTTTGTAGTCCACATATTTCATTCTTTAATAATAAGTCAAAATTTTGTGAGTTTTTCAATGGATGGAGTTTAATAATCTGAAAACAAGATTATTTTATTTACCCCACTGGCAGATTTGGTAAACTCACTTTAATTTGACTTAATATTTCTAAAAACCAAACTATATATTTTAACGTGTCTAGAAAATGCTTCTTGATTTAAGAATTTGTATATACTTGGACTAGAAATAGGATAAGAACTTGAAGAAAGAAAATCATTTTTTTAAGTGTAATATTTTTAGTTTAATGCTTTATATTTATATTTGTTTATTATATTTACCTAAAGGCATTTATGTTGGATCTAAATGTATGTACTCTAGTATAAATAACTGCCTTTCTATAAACTACCATTCAAAACTGTCAAGTTTAACATTCATTCATTCACTTTCCTTCAGCTTAGTCCCTTATTTATCAGGGGTCGCCACAGTAGAATGAACCACCAACTATTCCAGCACATGTTTTACGCAGCGGATGCCTTTCCTACTGCAACCCATCACTGGGAAACACCCATACACCGTCATTCACACACATACACTTAGGACAACTTAGCTTTTCCAGTTCCCCTATAGCACATGTCTTTGGACTCTGGGGGAAACCGGAGCACCCAGAGGAAACCCACGCCAACACGGGGAGAACATGCAAACTCCACACAGAAATGCCAACTGGCCCAACCAGAACTCAAACCAGCCCCCTTCTTGCTGTGAGGCGATCGTGCTACCCACTGAGCCACTGTGCCGCCTCAAGTTATCATATATTTTTTAATACTTTAATAATTTACAGGCATGCACTTAGTGAATCAAAAGTGACTTTATTATTATTCATTCATTCATTTTCTTTTCGGCTTAGCCCCTTTATTAATCAGGGGTCACCACAGCGGAATGAATCACCAACCCATAACTGGGATATTATTAATATTATTCAAAATGGGTAATGATAATAATAAAAATAATAATAAAAATGTAGGCGTCATGGTGGCGCAGTGGGTAGCACAATCACCTCACAGCAAGAAGGCAGCTGGTTCTCCCCGTGTTGGCGTTGGTTTCCTCCAGGTACTCCAGTTTCCTCCACAGTCCAAATGCATGCATTATAGCTAAATTGAATAAACTAAATTGGTTGTAGTGTATGTGTGTAAATGAGTGCGTATGGGTGTTTCCCAGTGATGGGTTGCAGCTGGAAGGGCATCCCCTTTGTGAAATATATGCTGGATAAGTTAGTGGTTCATTCCGCTGTGGCAACCCCGATGAATAATGGGACTAAGCTGAAAAGAAAATGAATGAATGAATAATAATCATAGGGTGTCACGGTGGCGCAATGTGTAGCACGATCACCTTACAGCAGGAAGGTGGCTGGTTCAAGCCCCAGCTGGGTCAGTTGGCATTTCTGTGTGGAGTTTGCATGTTCTCCCCGTGTTGGTGTGGGTTTCCTCCTGGTGCTCCGGTTTCCCCCACAGTTCAAACACATGCGCTATAGGTGAATTGAGTAAGCCAAGTTGGCCGTAGTGTGTGTGTGTGAATGCAAGTGTATGGGTGTTTCCCAGTGTTGGGTTGCAGCTGGAAGGGTAAAACACATGCTGGATAAGTTGGTGGTTCATTTCTCTGTGGCGACCCCTGGTTAATAAAGGGAAAATGAATGAATGAATGAATGAATGAATGAATGAATGAATGAATGAGTAGAAAATCAGCATGGTTAAAATGATTTCTGAAGATGCTGAAGGCCGGCGTAATGATGCTGAAAATTTATTTTATTTAATCCATTTAATAATATATTCAAATAGAAATCACTTATTTAAAATTCTAATAATATATCAAAACTTTCCCAGTGTTTTACTGTATTTTTCACTAAATAGATGCATCTTTTAATCTTGCATATTTTCTCATGTCACAAGACCTTCAATGACTTATGAAGCTTTTTATTAACATCTTGATTTGTGTCTTCACAGACCCTGGAGACCAAACTCCAGTCACAGATCGATTATGAAGAGATCAAAACTGAACTCAGGTGAGCTTTTGCGCGCACACACACACACACATACACACAGACTGTAAAGATGATGATGTTAATGTATGCTTGTGTCTCCTCCAGCATCCTGAAAGCCATGAAACTGGCATCAGCCAATGGAAGTTCATCCCAGGTGAGTGGAAGCAGCATGTTCCTGCAGAGAGGCTTATTCACAGCTCTGTCTTATATTGATGTACATTTACAGATAAACTTCAGCAGTGAAAACAGCTGCCTGCGTCTGTCAATGTAGAAGCAGCACAGCGCTCAGTGTGAACGGCTCGCTGCCACATCTATAGTGGAAATCTGCATTGATCATCTCAGTTTAACTGGGTTTAAAAGAGTGTTTGTTTATGTGTGTGTATATAGGTCTGTTTGTGTGTGTCTGTCTGTCTGTCTGTCTCTCTGTCTGTCTGCGTGCATGTGCGTGCATGTGTGCACTTGGGTGACTGAGTGTGTCTGTCTATTATTTGCGTATGGCAAGCCGTTTTGACATTTAATCTATAACCCGTACTAGTATCTATTTTCCTGTTAGTGCTCATTTTTTAGATACTAATATCTTTTCCATTAAGTATTCATTAGATACTAGTGCCTATTCTTTAGATACTAGTGCTTTTCAAAATATATTAGTGCTCACTTATTAGACGCTAGTTCTTTTTATTAGATACTAGTACTCATTCATTAGATACCAGTACCTATTAGTACCTTATGTATTAGATAATAGTTCCTATTTATTAGTTACTAGTACTTATTTAATAGATACCAGTACCTATTAAATAGTTACTATTACTTATGTATTAGATAATAGTTCTTATTTATCAGTTACTAGTACTCATTCATTAGATACCAGTACCTATTAAATAGTTACTATTACTTATGTATTAGATACTAGTTCTTATTTATTAGTTACTAGTACTTTTTCATTAGATACTAGTACTTATTTATTAGATAGTTCTTATTCATTAGATACTAGTACTTTTTTTAATAGTGACTTGTAACTATTCTGTTGTTTCTAGTAACAAATGTACATTTTTTCCTTTGATTTCGATGTGATCTGTCATTGAGATGTCAACTATTCTGTTTTGACTAGTGTGTATTCCAGCTGGGACTAGTACATATTTTTATGCACTAGTAGTTATTCATTAGGTACTAGTACTTATTAATTAGATCGACCTAATAATCATGTCATGGTGATTTTTTTCCTCATTTAAGTGGAGCTAAATAAATTGTTAAAATGTTTGAATGTGCATGTGTTCACAGGATTCAGCCAAAACTGCTGAGGCTCTGCTGCTGGACAAAGAAGCCTTTCTGCCATCCCACAAGTTTCTTGTGGATAAAGTCAGAGTGCTACACAACAGCGGTAAGGACGTGTCTGTTTACATGCACAATTGTGTCAAAACGTGTGTATATATATATATATATATATATATATATATATATATATATATATATATATATATATATATATATATATATACATATATACATATATACATATATACATACACATATATATATATATATATATATATATATATATATATATATATATATATATATATATATATATATATATATATATATATATATATATTAGGGGTTGAATGACTTCAGATTTTTGGAGGTCGACTTTTAAGTTATCAAAGTTGAGTAAATGTCGACTAGTCCCTGGTGACGTCATCAATAAAACACAAGACGCAAATGTTTTGCAACACGCCAAAATTTGTGATTTATTTGCAAAAAAAAATATTTTCACATGGAAAACAATGCAACATTAACAATTACTGATTTTACTGCAAAACAAATTCACGGTCAACACATTCATTTCGTTAATAGTGCAACATTAGTGCCCGGGCTAATTTTACTGCTAAATAAATGCAATCAACACATTGATCACTGCATGTTCTTAAAAGTATGTAACAATAACAGATATTTTAGTGCAGAAGTAAAGCATACGTCATCAGCACACAGATTCATGTGAAGTTATTCATAACTAGGGCCAGATGGAATCTGCGGATGTTTTTTGCCATTTCTGCGTAGAATTTTGGTAAAAATCTGCGGATTTCTGCGGAATTATGTTGGGAGTATCATAACTAAAACCTTAATATGTAAAATAATATTATCTTTTTAACTTTTATTGAATGTTTAAAATGCAAATCCAGTTAGATTCACTTTATTTGGTAAACAAAGCAAGTCTCTCATATAATATCTCTACTAAAAGACAGAAAATATTACTGTACAAACTGCATTGTACATAAATTAGATGAACATTTTCAAATTAGTCAATAATATTACTTTTGTAATTGTAATTAATTTACAAAGTGAATAAATATAGATTTACGCACATTTATTCAAGTAAATAAACAGAATTAATGATGGGCTAAAAATCTGCGGAAAATCTGCGGAATTCTGTGTGTGCAGATTCCATGTGGACCTATTCATAACATAACACACGAAAGACAAAGGCTTTAATGTTACTTTAAGCCATATTATACTGTCAGAGACTTGCTCAGATGCATATTTACCGCTATGATCGAGCACGCTAGAAAGCTGCTCAACGATGATGATTTAAAGTTCACTCAAAGTTCACGTGAATCTTTGACGCTGACATAAGAAAAAATAACATTTAAAAAAATTACTGTAAATAATCTGAGGGAAGTTTCATTCAGTGAGCTGTGTGTAAAGCTGGCATGTATTTCAGGTCAAACCATGTGATCTGCGCAGCGCGACTAGTCGACGTCAATCAAAAAGCGTCACTGCAGAGCATTAAAGTCGACTAGTCGATGCAACCTCTAATATAGATATATATAAATACATAGCGTTTCTGTGTGGAGTTTGCATGTTCTCCCTGCGTTCGCGTGGGTTTCCTCCAGGAGCTCCGGTTTTCCCCACAGTCCAAAGATGGTACATGTGAATTAGGTAAATTGTCCATAGTGTATGAGTGTGAATGTGTGTGTATGGATGTTTCCCAGAGATGGGTTGCAGCTGGAAGGGCATTCGCTGCGTAAAACATGTGCTGGATAAGTTGGCGGTTCATTCTGCTGTGGCGACCCCAGATTAATAAAGGGACTGAGCCGAAAAGAAAATGAATGAATGAGTGAATAAATGCTTTGTTATGGTAATCTTCAATCAAAATCATTCGCTCCCTCTCTGGAACAGCATTCCATCCCTGATGATGCCATGTGATGAAATATGTTAAGCCACGCCCCTCCATCCTTTAGTTTCTTGCGAGTTTAAGAAAAGAGGAGGAGCACAACAATTAAACCCTGCCCCCTACTCAATATTCATTCTCATTTGGAAATATACATCATTTTGGATTAACAGTCTGGTTCCCCGCTCTTCACTTTCATCCGCGATCGCAAACAAACCACCCCCAGCCGCTCTTCACTTTCAGCTTGTCAGAGGGCCCGTGGCGCCTCTGAACTCACCCTCAAGTGGTTGCAAGAGTGAACACAAAAGAAGATATTCTGAAACATGTTGGAAACCTGTAACCATTGACTTTATTAGTAGGAAAAACAAATATGGAAGTCAATGGTTACAGGTTTCCAGCTTTCTACAAAATATCTTCTTTTATGTTCAACAGAAGGAACAAGTTTAAAACAATTGATCGGAGAATAAATGATGACAAAATGTATATTTTTGAGTAAAATATCCCTTTAACAATTGATCAGTTTTGGGGAATTGGGGAAAAGGGGGGCTAATAATTCTGACCTCACCTGTAGGTGATAAATAATGATCTCGTTATTTTCAGATGATGGTCGTTCTGAGGACAGTAAGGACGTGAGTCGCCCGGCTGGCTCATATTCTTCTCCTCCAGGAACACTGCCCATAGATGGACGCACTTCCTCCAGCCCAGCTCCGCCCACTGCAGACACGCCCATCCACACTCTGCCCCGCCCCTTCTCAGTGTCGCCCTTCACTGGTGAAAAACTTCCAGATCAGCTCTTGCAGAAGCAGCTTCTGTCTCCTCTCTTCAAGAAAGACGGCTCCTCCATCATGGCCTTCCCCACCGCACTATACGCCGCCAAAGCTGCCCTCCTGTCAGCCAATCACAGCACCTCCATCCCCATCACTATAGACACAGGCATGCCGAGTGACCAATCAGAGAGCGGGAGTTCAGGGGGCGGAGATGACGACCAGTTGGACACAGCAGAGATCGCTTTCCAGGTGAAAGAGCAGCTGCTGAAACACAACATCGGCCAGCGGGTGTTCGGACACTACGTGCTGGGACTCTCGCAGGGGTCAGTCAGCGAGATACTGGCCCGTCCCAAACCCTGGAGGAAGCTGACGGTCAAGGGCAAAGAGCCGTTCATCAAGATGAAGCAGTTCCTGTCGGACGAGCAAAACATCCTGGCGCTGCGCACTATTCAAGTCCGCCAGAGAGGTGAGTGATGAACAAACCCTCAGAAAACACTGCCGGCATCATGACATCTGGAGAAATATCACAACGTTTGCTTTGTGGAAGCGTCATGTTATTGACAAACACTTACTATAACATTATGATTATTTAATATTTATTCATTCAATCCTTTGGCTTAGTCCCTTATTTATCAGGGGTCGCAACAATGGAATGAACCACCAACTTATCCAGGATATGCTTTACAGAGCGGATGCTCTTCCAGCTGCAACCTAGTTCTGGGAAACACCCATTCACATTCATTCACACTTATACACTATGGCCAATTTAGCTTATCCAATTCACCATTAGCGCATGTGTTTGGACTGTGGGGGAACCGGAGCACCCGGAGGAAACCCACACCAACACGGGGAGAACATGCAAACTCCACACAGAAATGCCAACTGGCCCAGCCGAGGCTCAAACCAGAAACCTTCTTGCTGTGAGGGGACAGTACTAACAACTGAGGAAAATGGTCATACCTATTTTATTATTAGGGATGTCAAAAGGTTAATTGGGATTAATCACATCCCAAAAAAAGCTTTTATCTAATTTTTATATATAAATAAATACACGCATGCATAGATTTAAGAAAATGTCTATTTATATTAATGAATTAAATATTTCTATCTAATAAAAATTATATATATATAGTTATATAGTTATATATAGTTATATATATAGTTATTACATTAATTATATTGTTATTATATTAAATTATACAAACTATATATATATATGTGTGTGTATATATATATATATATATATATATATATATATATATATATATATATATATATATATATATATATATATATATATATATATATATATATATATATAAACAATAATAACAATATAATAATTGTATAATTACATTACTTTTGAGTTACTTTTTTTTTTACCTGGCTGAGGCTTGATCTCTTTCAGAACTTGTTTTTTCTTTCTTTCTTTTCTTAATAGAGGAGCTCTGCAGTTAACAACACACTTTATAACCCACACCTGCATTTACCTTTAAAAAACACATCAAAAAATAATATTTTAGGATAATGTTATCTGAGAACTTCCTGACACAGAGCTCTACATATACAGATTATTGAAAGTTTAAAGCAGTGTTTGCTACTTTTGTACTTTTTGCTTTAAATAAAATCACTGTGCAGTGAGACTATAATCCCCTTTTCCTTTTCTTCGATGCGTTCAAAATAATGAACACATTCTCTTACTGACTGCATGATTCTTTGTGACTACTTGTTTAATTTTACTTTTACTTAATTTAATTCAGCCATTTATTTTTTAAAGCTCATTAATTAAACTAAAAAGTAACTTGCGTTACATTTTCAAAACAGTAACTCAAATATTATTACTTATTTTTTAAAGTAATGCATTACTTGTTACTTAGAAAAGTCATATTATTACGTAACTCGCATAGATACATATTATAGATACAGTTGAAACTGAATGGTTGATATGTGGGTTTATGCTAAAAGTACTGGAATTAATACATATACTATGAAAAATCAGTAAATATGTGTATGACCAGTTTATTTAAGGAAATATTCAAAATAAAACAAACATTTTTGATTACTAAATCATCTTTATTTTTTGATGTATGACATAAAATATTTCAGATTCTCATTTAACATGCTTTCTTGTTATGTTTATGTTTTTACAATAAAACTAAAATAAAGTGCAGTATAGTGCAACAGGATTATGTTTGTTAGATTTATTTTTTTTTGGTAAACCAACAATGCTGTGTAGTGTAAACCATTATTTAAAACCCTTTTGGTAGAGCAGGCAGTTCAAATGGTTTTAAAAAAAAGGAACTGCTTTTATTCACTCTCAGAAAAAATGGTTCAATGTCTTACCAATGAAGGTACAAACCCTTTCCACTGGGGCAGTACCTTTTTTACAGAACAGAATTGTACCTTAAGACAACGAAACACATTTGTACCATTGCAGTTTGTACCTTTAAGGACATGATTGGTACCATAGGAAAAAAGATGTCCCTTTGGTTTTTAAAACCTGCAGATACAATATTGTACCTTCATCAAAGGTACAAATCTGATCCATGAAGGTTCCACTACAGTGACAAGACACTTTGTACCTTAACAGTGTCAAACGTGTTCCTTCAAGAACTATTTAAAGGCATTTTGCTGCTGTATATCCAAAATGTGTCAGTTTATTTTCAGGAAATATAAAACATAAATACATTAAACAAAGTTTCTTTTTGTGTAAATGCACATTTTTCATTTACAATAAAGAATAAAAAATACTTTAACATAAATTAAAAGATCTATTTTTTGCTAAACATTTCACAACATCTTACAGAAACACATTCTCCCATCTACAATAGAAAACCTTTTTTTTCTCTAATTTTCACACAATACCTGTGTAATCATCTAAAAGTTCATTTAATTTACTTAATGTTAAAATAGAAATAGAATTATGCAAAGGTTTTGTAACGAGATATAATGTTTGATTAGTTTTACAATAGTAAAATGTCTGCATGAACACTGCATATGCAGGACTTGTGTCAGCTCACGTGCGTAGTGGAAAGCAAATGCCGAAAGGTTGCGGATATCAGTAATGAAAATTTATCAGAAAATCCTTACCAAATGTTTATTAAAATGCCTTAAAGGTTTAGTTACAATAGTACAATACCTACACTCTCAGAAATAAAGGTACGCGAGCTGTCACTGGGGTGGTACCTTTACAAATGTGTACCTAAAAGATCCATATTAATACCTCAAGGGTACATATTAGTACCTTAAAAGTAAAAAAGTGTTCCTCTTAAAATTTTTAGGGACTAATATATACATTTGAGGTACAAATATGTACCCTTTAAGTACAAACATGTACCTTTTGAAAAGGTACCACCCCAGTGACAGCTCGCGTACCTTTATTTCTGAGAGTGTATAGTACAATACCCACAGTTTAGTTTTACCAGTTGTTTTGTATTATAGAACTTATTATTTAATGTTTATGAGTTTCTTTAAACAGATATACTTTTAAATGATGATTAATTTTTTTATATGGAAATTATTCATAAAATCACTTTGCCTTTCCAGTAATATTTATTTTCATAGATATTCATAATAAAGGAGGAGTTGTCCAACACGTATGTACCTTTTTATGAGAACAATTGTGTACCTTCATTTCTATTGTAGCATAAAAGGTACAGAACAGTATAATAAGAGGTCTTTTCTGTGTCATATAAGGTACCACGTTTACAAAGGTACCAAACTGTTCCTTAAGGAGCATTATTTGTACCACAGTGTACCTTTTTTCTGAGAGTGTAGTAGAAATAAAACAAGTACGATTTTCTCCAGAAGAAAAAATATTAAAGGAAATACTGTGAAAAATTCCTTCCATCATTCGGGAAACATTTGAAAAAAAAAAAATCACCTGAGGGTAAATAATTTTGACTTCAACTGTATGTAGTTTAAAAATCATCACACATACAGCCTAAAAGTAAATCTTGACTATTTTTCTAGAGAGAATCGCACCTTCTGATTGACTTCCGCATTACTGAAGTTAAACAGCGAGTGAACCGTGTGTTTCATGTTTCTGAGCTATCCCACAAGGCCGTCTGTCAGCTTGACGACGCCTGAACCGCTTCAGTCCGGTTTCCTGTACAAACGTTTGCATCCCCGTATTTGTGGCTGAACTTCCGCTGCATTTGTTGTGATGTTTTGAAAGTAAAGGCTTCACGTGTTTCACACCCTCACTCGCTGCCAGCTCCTCAAAGCGGCCATTGATCTAGCAATCAAACGAAGGCTTTGGAGGCTGTTCTGTGATCAAGCGGCCCGTTCTCCTCTCTCTCCGACAGGGAGCATCACTCCTCGCATCCGAACTCCGGAAACTGGGTCAGATGATGCCATCAAGAGCATCCTGGAGCAGGCCAAGAAGGAGATCCAGTCACAGAGAGGTACAAAGACTGCACAAACCACAGGCCGCTTATGAAGCACAATAACACACACAAACACACACTCTCTCTCTCTCACACACACAATAATAAATGCACATTCAGGGTTGTTTTGGAATTTGCTTATGGTGCTAAATTATTATTATGCACTGGAAGAAAATGACACATTTTAAAACTGAATTACTTGAGAAGCAAAATTGTGTAAGTAAAAATATCCTGAGTGAAATGTGTTTCATTAACATATTAATTAAGTTTTTTTTATTTTATTTTTAATTTGATTATTTTTGAGCTTTTTTTTTTGTATCATTTTATTTAATTTAAATTTTTTATTTTATTTTATTTTTTATTTTATTGTTTTGTTTTGTTTTATTATTTATTTTATTTAATTTTATTTTTTGTTTTATTTTATTTTTTATTTTATATTTTATTTTATTTTAATTGAATTACATTTTATTTTATATTTTGTTTTATTTCATTTTTTATTTTATTTGTATTATTTTATTTTATTTATTTTATTTTATTTTATTTTTATATATGATATTATTTTAACCCAAATGAAAACAAAACATGAAATAAGGAAGTGTACAACATCTAATACGGATAAGGATACTTAAAATAAAGGATACAAAGGATCCAAACTTTAGGATCCAAAAATAAAATAAAAATGATAATAATAATGAAAATTTTTGCAAAGTGATACATGGTGCAAGGAACAACAATATTCTGGGTTTTATATATATATATATATATATATGTATAATTTTTTTATCCAAGTGTATATAGAAATATATACAATAATGCATTTTAATAAATTATAATTATCTAATTATTAATTAATTATATTTATTAATTTTTAATTATAGTTAAGTATTAATAATAAATAGTAATTATATGAAATAATTATATTATACAGAATTATGTATATTATGTATAATTATGTGTGCAAGTAACTTTTATATTTTGTGCATTGCTGTCTTTATTGTGCTGTATTTTTTTATTGTTATAAATAATAAAGATTCTAAATGTTTAATTAAAAGTGTAATTTATGTGTAAGTGTAAATTATGAATATACAAATTGAATTTTGAAAAAAGTCAAAATTAAGTGAGTTTTTCCTTAAAATAAGCTAAATAATTTACCAATGGGGTAAGCAAAACAGTCCTATTTCAAAGTAAAAAAAAAAAAAAAATATATATATATATATATATATATATATATATATATATATATATATATATATATATATATATATACACTGAAAAAATGATTCAAAGATGATTCTTTGGATTTACTCAATTTTTTTATGTTAAGTGGTAGTAAACAATTTTTGGGGGGCTGAATTTAAACAAACAAATCAAGTTGAACATTGCTCAATTTAATTTGTTTGTTTAAATTCAACACAAATAAATTGTTTGCAACTGTTTTGCATGCAACACTTTTTTCAGTGTACAGATGTCACCACTTCAATATGTTCCCTTTAGCTGTAGTAAGTGCGCCTGCAGCTTTTGACCGCTGGGTGGCGCTTTAACCATAGATTTTCAGCTTTGCCTTTTCACATACTAAACTGAACGGTACTGTATGCGTACCTTATGTGATATGTGTTCAATTAAAATATAATGTAGATTATTTAGCTTGTTTTCACTTATTTTTAACATATTATTTCTGAAAACAAGACCATTTTTTTCTTTTCTCAAAAAATGCTTCTTGATTCAAGAATATTTAGATTTTTTTTTTGCAGTGAGACCCATGTCATTCAATTAAATTCAACTTTATTTATTTATTTTTTCTAATTCCATACTAATTATTTTTCACTATAATTATCATTCTAAAGTGGCTTCGCAAGGTGCGCATTATTACATTACAATCGAAATCAGAAAAGTTAAGGTGTTGTGTACGTGATGGAAAGTATATAAACATAGTTAACCTGCATGTATACAGTATATAGCGCCCTTTCCAAAATGTGATCTATGTGTACAGTTGAGTTCAAAACTATTAGCCCCCCTGTGTATTTTTCCCCAGTTTCTGTTTAATGGAGAGAAGATTTTTTTCAGCACATTTCTAAACATAATAGTTTAATAACTCATTTCTAATAACTGATTTCTTTTATCTTTGCCATGATGACAGTAAATAATATTTGACTAGATATTTTTCAAGACACTTAAAGTGACATTTAAAGGCTTAACTAGGCTAATTAGGCAAGTCATTGTATAACAGTGGTTTGTTCTGTAAACAGTCGGAAAAAATATTGCGGTAACTCTTAAGGGGGCTAATAATTTTGACCTTAAAATGGCTTTTAAAAAATTAAAAACTGCTTTTATTTTAGCTGAAATAAAACAAATAAGACTTTCTCCTGAAGAAAAAATATTATAGGAAATACTGAGAAAGATTCCTTGCTCTGTTAAACATCATTTAGGAAATAAAAGAAGGAAATAAAATCACAGGAGGGCAAATAATTTTGACTTCAGCCGTATAATACATGTTCAATATAGTGTATTAGTATATTAAGTGTTTGTTATTGTGTGTGTGTGTGTGTTCTACAGGTGACTGTAAGTCGTCTCTAGGCTGTCCCTCTGGTCGTAACAGCACCGGTGCAGGCAGCAGTTCAGACGAGGCCATCAAAAGCATCCTGGAGCAGGCCCGTCGAGAGATGCAGGCGCAGCAGCAGGCCCTGCTGGAGATGGAGGTGTGTGGACGCTCCTCCGCCAGCGAGCGCCTCTCCATCCACGATCCATCCAAGAGCCAAGCGTCCTCCACACCACCCTTCATCAAACAAGAAGAGGGCATATCCGTCCCTCAGAGTCTGTCCAATCCCACCGGAAGCCCACAGACGCCTCTGAGTGTCCTGTCGCCCGCAGCATTTGTCCAGAACATCATCCGAAAGGTCAAGTCGGAGATCGGGGAGGCCGGGACGTATTTTGACCAGCATTGGTCTGTGGAGCGCAGCGCGGCCGTCATGGGACCGTTCACCTCCGTTTCTCCATCTCTTTCCTCTTCATCCTCCACATCAATGCCTCGTCCATGGCCGCGGATGGAGAATGGAGACTGTGCTGCAAATGGAGAAGACACATCCGCACCTGAAGATGAGCCCATGATAAACCGACAGGTAAGTGTGTGTGCGTGTGTGTGTGTTACAACTGGCTTAAAAATTGTAACATAAGTGAGACAGTGACTACGTTTACTTGGACATCAGTAATCTAATTATATGCCTTAATCCCAATGGAGACAATAATATGAGGAGTTGCTTTTCTTTCAGGATCCCGTTTTACATGTTATAGTACATAGATCGATTACCGTCATTGCATCACCACGCTATCCAACGTTTCTTTTTTAATTTTTCGACTTTAAGTGCACTTCTGCAGTTTCACTTTCATTCAGGAACATTTCATTCATGCCCCCGTGTCAAACTGAGGTATTGGATGTGAGTATGAAGTAAGGACTGCTGGAAGAGTGTTGTTTTAATGGAATTTGATTCTTGCACGGCGAATGAAAAGCCAAAAGGATTCCACATTTCACGATGCAGGTGTCTGTGGTCCTTTACTGACTCGATAGGTGCAGAGAATAGTGTCAAACAGCTGTGTGTGTATGGACTACCCTGTCGTAAAATTTGTGTAAAAAGTTCTATATGATGGTAAAGTACTGTAGTTTGATTAAGATGTTTACAATATGTACTGCACTTCAACGCAACCCAAGCTCATTCTGAAAACGTAGTCTCGCGGACTTTTCTGGAGACCGCTAAATACGTTCCGGGAGGTACGTATTTTTGCTGTTTTTGTTTTCGTGAATCTGCGAGAGGCCGCTGTGTGCGCTTTTTCGCATCTCAAATGTCTCTCGCGAGCGCCGTTTGCATCCGCGCTATCGATCGACCGTCTGTCTGTCTGACTGAATGAATGAATGACTGGGTGACCGGCCAATCGGCTGACTCACCCTACTCCTTCCCTAAACCCAACCAGTTGTACAGATTGACCTGCCCACCCGCTTGCTTCCCTAAACCCAACCAACAATTTACAAAAGCCGTCCAGAAAAAGAAAAGCCCTCGTCAGATTTTTCGGACGTTTTCGGATTTTACCACACGCTCACCCTGTTATGAACTTGATCACTTTATTTTTTGGATTCTGTTTTTGTCTTACTTGATTTCTGGAACCGCTCTTCCCCGGACTCGAACTCGGTTGTCATTATCATGGTCAGCTCCTCTCTGCGTCTCAAGTCCACTGACGCACACAACAAGCTAACTGGACAAACTGGTTGTGCCGGGAAGCCCTCCACACGGAGGTAAGCAGTCAGCCAGTAAGCACGAAAAGTAACAGCGTCACACCGCCCCATAGCGTTTGCTTAAAAAATCAAATGCAGCCATACGTACCTCCTACATAATTAGCAGTCTCCAGAAACATCCACGGGACTATACATTTTCAGAATGAGCATGGGTCTCACTGAGTATGCTTACATGGACACCAATACTCTGATTTCAATGTGATTAAGACAATACTCTGATTAAGAATCGACCATGTAAACAGCGATTTTTGATTACCGTAATCCGACTAAAGTCATATTCTTCGCTAATTGTTTTTAATTATCTAAATTGCACATTAAAGTTTGAATAATAAGCAGATACATAGTAGTTTACTTAGCTAAAAGTCTTAGTAAACTTTAATGGTTTGTTAATAACGTGAATTGTAAATGAATTGTTTAATAAATTGTAAAGTCCTCCACTATTAATAAGCAGATAATTAGTAATTTGCTGTAATGTAATGTGTATTTATATAGTACATTTATTGTGTATGATCGTACACCCAAAGCGCTTCACAATCATGAGAGTTAGGCTTTGCAGCATCCACTTGGATGATGTGACGGCAGCCACAGGACAACGCCACCAGTGCGCTCACCACACACCACCTATTGGTGGAGAGACAGTGATAGAGCCAATTCAGTGAATGTGGATGTTTGGGAGGCCATTAGAACTGCTATGGGATTTTTAATGACCACAAGGTGTCAGGACTTCGGTTTAACGTCTCATCCGAAAGATAGCGCTCATAGTATATAGTGAGTCGCTCTCACTATATTGGGGCGTTAGGGCCCACACAGACTGCCGGTTGAGCACCCCCTGCTGGCTGTACTAACACCACTTCCAACAGCAACCTAGTTTTCCCATTTGGTCTCCCATCCAGGTACTGACCATGCTCAGCCCTGCTTAGCTTCAGTGAATAACCGGTCTTGGGCTGCAGGGTGATATGGCTGTGGCTGAGCTAAAAGTTTTACAGTAGTTAATGGTCTAAAGTTAAAATCTAAATTAAATTTTATATTAAAATAAAGGTGACTTTTTCTGATTAGCTGCTTGTTAACAAGCAGGTAATTAGTAGTTTGTTGAGCTAAAACTCCTAGTTAATAGTTTGTAGATAAACCAAATTGTATATTAAACTAAAGTGTGACTTTTTCTGTTTCCTACTATTAATAAGCGGATAAATAGTAGTTTACTGAGCTAAAAGTCTTAGTTAAGGGTTTGCAAATAACACAAATTGTATATTAAATAATTAAACAAGTTTAAACAAGCAACAAAAGTTTTTTTTTGAGTGTACTAATTATATTATTTAGTAGGTAATTAGTAGTTTATTGAGCTAAAAGTCTTAGTTAATGGTTTGTTAATAACGCATCCCTAATCCTAATACCTAAACCCAACTATGCCTTAAACTGTAAAAAAAAGGCACAACATGAAGGAATTAATTTAACTTGTTAGTTTTTTACAAATTTAAGTGGGTTAAACATAAAACATTCAAGTTGTCCTAAACAAAAACCTCAAGAATTTTGTTGTTTCAGCTCATTTTAAATAAGAATATTCAACATGCAGCTAATGTAGTTTTTTAAGAGAGTACACTGTGAAAAATGCTGGGTTCTACACAATTCCTTCATGTTGTCCCAACACAAATCGATTAAGTTAACTCAATTGTGTTTACAGATGTAAGTAGATTAAACATACAACAATTAAGCTTTTTAAATACAACTGAGTTAAAACAACAAAAAAAACCTCGAGAATTGTGTTTATTTCAGCTTCTTTTTTTAAAGAAGAAGTTTGAACAATCAACAAAAGTCATGGAGTGTACTAACTATTAATAAGCATGTAATTAGTAGTTTACTGAGCTAAAAGTCTTAGTTTATGGTTTGTAAATAACTTGAATTGTACATTAAATAATTAAACAAGTTTAAACGAGCAGTAAAAGTCATTTTTTGGGTGTACTAATTATATTGTTAAGTAGATAATTAGTAGTTTACTGAGCTGAAAGTCTAATGGTTTGTTTATAAAAACAAACAGCACTAACTATTAATAATCAGCTAATTAGTCATTTATTGAGTCTTACTAGTTATAAAGTTTCATTAATAACACAAATTGTTCATTAAAATAACGTGACTTTTTCTGATTCATACTATTAAATAGCAGATAATTAGTAGTTTATTGAGCTAAAAAGTCTTAGTTAAAGGTTTGTTAATAAGGCAAACAGTTCATTAAAATAAAGTGACTTTTTCTGCTTCCTACTATTAATAAGCAGGTAATTAGTAGTTTATTGAGCTAATAGTCTTAGTTAATTATTTGTTAATAGCGCATCCCTTACCCTAAACCCTAAACCCAACTACCTTGAACTGTAAAAATTGCTGGGTTCCACACAATCGTTTTGTGTTGGGACAACATGAAGGAATTAAGTTAACTTGTTAGTTTTTACAAATTGAAGTAGATTAAACATAAAACATTCAAGTTGTCCTTAACAAAAACCTCAAGAATTTTGTTGTTTCAGCTCATTTTAAATAAGAATATTCAACATACAGCTAATGTAGTTTTTTAAGAGAGTACACTGTGAAAAATGCTGGGTTCTACACAATTCCTTCATGTTGTCCCAACACAAATCGATTAAGTTAACTCAATTGTGTTTACAAATGTAAGTAGATTAAACATACAACAATTAAGCTTTTTAAATACAACTGAGTTAAAACAACAACAAAAAAACTCGAGAATTGTGTTTATTTCAGCTTCTTTTTTTAAAGAAGTTTGAACAATCAACAAAAGTCATGGAGTGTACTAACTATTAATAAGCATGTCATTAGTAGTTTACTGAGCTAAAAGTCTTAGTTTATCGGTTAAAAATAACATGAATTGTACATTAAATAATTAAACAAGTTTAAACAAGCAATAAAAGTCATTTTTTGGGTGTGCTAACTATATTGTTAAGCAGATAATTAGTAGTTTACTGAGCTGAAAGTCTAATGGTTTGTTTATAAAAACAAACAGCACTAACTATTAATAATCAGCTAATTAGTAATTTATTGAGTCTTACTAGTTATAAAGTTATAATAACACAAATTGTTCATTAAAATAATGTGACTTTTTCTGATTCATACTATTAAATAGCAAATAATTAGTAGTTTATTGAGCTAAAAAGTCTTAGTTAAAGGTTTGTTAAGTCAAACAGTTCATTAATATAAAGTGACTTTTTCTGCTTCCTACTATTAATTAGCAGATAATTAGTAGTTTATTGAGCTAATAGTCTTAATTAACTATTTGTTAATAGCGCATCCCTAACCCTAAAACCTAAACCCAACTACCTTGAACTGTAAAAATTGCTGGGTTCCACACAATCGTTTTGTATTGGCACAACATGAAGGAATTAAGTTAACTTGTTAGTTTTTACAAATTGAAGTAGATTAAACATAAAACATTCAAGTTGTCCTTAACAAAAGCCTCAAGAATTCTGTTGTTTCAGCTCATTTTAAATAAGAATATTCAACATGCAGCTAATGTAGTTTTTTAAGAGAGTACACTGTGAAAAATGCTGGGTTCTACACAATTCCTTCATGTTGTCCCAACACAAATCGATTAAGTTAACTCAATTGTGTTTACAAATGTAAGTAGATTAAACATACAACAATTAAGCTTTTTAAATACAACTGAGTTAAAACAACAACAAAAAAACTCGAGAATTGTGTTTATTTCAGCTTCTTTTTTTAAAGAAGTTTGAACAATCAACAAAAGTCATGGAGTGTACTAACTATTAATAAGCATGTCATTAGTAGTTTACTGAGCTAAAAGTCTTAGTTTATGGTTTGTAAATAACTTGAATTGTACATTAAATAATTAAACAAGTTTAAACGAGCAGTAAAAGTCATTTTTTGGGTGTACTAATTATATTGTTAAGTAGATAATTAGTAGTTTACTGAGCTGAAAGTCTAATGGTTTGTTTATAAAAACAAACAGCACTAACTATTAATAATCAGCTAATTAGTCATTTATTGAGTCTTACTAGTTATAAAGTTTCATTAATAACACAAATTGTTCATTAAAATAACGTGACTTTTTCTGATTCATACTATTAAATAGCAGATAATTAGTAGTTTATTGAGCTAAAAAGTCTTAGTTAAAGGTTTGTTAATAAGGCAAACAGTTCATTAAAATAAAGTGACTTTTTCTGCTTCCTACTATTAATAAGCAGGTAATTAGTAGTTTATTGAGCTAATAGTCTTAGTTAATTATTTGTTAATAGCGCATCCCTTACCCTAAACCCTAAACCCAACTACCTTGAACTGTAAAAATTGCTGGGTTCCACACAATCGTTTTGTGTTGGGACAACATGAAGGAATTAAGTTAACTTGTTAGTTTTTACAAATTGAAGTAGATTAAACATAAAACATTCAAGTTGTCCTTAACAAAAACCTCAAGAATTTTGTTGTTTCAGCTCATTTTAAATAAGAATATTCAACATACAGCTAATGTAGTTTTTTAAGAGAGTACACTGTGAAAAATGCTGGGTTCTACACAATTCCTTCATGTTGTCCCAACACAAATCGATTAAGTTAACTCAATTGTGTTTACAAATGTAAGTAGATTAAACATACAACAATTAAGCTTTTTAAATACAACTGAGTTAAAACAACAACAAAAAAACTCGAGAATTGTGTTTATTTCAGCTTCTTTTTTTAAAGAAGTTTGAACAATCAACAAAAGTCATGGAGTGTACTAACTATTAATAAGCATGTCATTAGTAGTTTACTGAGCTAAAAGTCTTAGTTTATGGTTTGTAAATAACTTGAATTGTACATTAAATAATTAAACAAGTTTAAACGAGCAGTAAAAGTCATTTTTTGGGTGTACTAATTATATTGTTAAGTAGATAATTAGTAGTTTACTGAGCTGAAAGTCTAATGGTTTGTTTATAAAAACAAACAGCACTAACTATTAATAATCAGCTAATTAGTCATTTATTGAGTCTTACTAGTTATAAAGTTTCATTAATAACACAAATTGTTCATTAAAATAACGTGACTTTTTCTGATTCATACTATTAAATAGCAGATAATTAGTAGTTTATTGAGCTAAAAAGTCTTAGTTAAAGGTTTGTTAATAAGGCAAACAGTTCATTAAAATAAAGTGACTTTTTCTGCTTCCTACTATTAATAAGCAGGTAATTAGTAGTTTATTGAGCTAATAGTCTTAGTTAATTATTTGTTAATAGCGCATCCCTTACCCTAAACCCTAAACCCAACTACCTTGAACTGTAAAAATTGCTGGGTTCCACACAATCGTTTTGTGTTGGGACAACATGAAGGAATTAAGTTAACTTGTTAGTTTTTACAAATTGAAGTAGATTAAACATAAAACATTCAAGTTGTCCTTAACAAAAACCTCAAGAATTTTGTTGTTTCAGCTCATTTTAAATAAGAATATTCAACATACAGCTAATGTAGTTTTTTAAGAGAGTACACTGTGAAAAATGCTGGGTTCTACACAATTCCTTCATGTTGTCCCAACACAAATCGATTAAGTTAACTCAATTGTGTTTACAAATGTAAGTAGATTAAACATACAACAATTAAGCTTTTTAAATACAACTGAGTTAAAACAACAACAAAAAAACTCGAGAATTGTGTTTATTTCAGCTTCTTTTTTTAAAGAAGTTTGAACAATCAACAAAAGTCATGGAGTGTACTAACTATTAATAAGCATGTCATTAGTAGTTTACTGAGCTAAAAGTCTTAGTTTATCGGTTAAAAATAACATGAATTGTACATTAAATAATTAAACAAGTTTAAACAAGCAATAAAAGTCATTTTTTGGGTGTGCTAACTATATTGTTAAGCAGATAATTAGTAGTTTACTGAGCTGAAAGTCTAATGGTTTGTTTATAAAAACAAACAGCACTAACTATTAATAATCAGCTAATTAGTAATTTATTGAGTCTTACTAGTTATAAAGTTATAATAACACAAATTGTTCATTAAAATAATGTGACTTTTTCTGATTCATACTATTAAATAGCAAATAATTAGTAGTTTATTGAGCTAAAAAGTCTTAGTTAAAGGTTTGTTAAGTCAAACAGTTCATTAATATAAAGTGACTTTTTCTGCTTCCTACTATTAATTAGCAGATAATTAGTAGTTTATTGAGCTAATAGTCTTAATTAACTATTTGTTAATAGCGCATCCCTAACCCTAAAACCTAAACCCAACTACCTTGAACTGTAAAAATTGCTGGGTTCCACACAATCGTTTTGTATTGGCACAACATGAAGGAATTAAGTTAACTTGTTAGTTTTTACAAATTGAAGTAGATTAAACATAAAACATTCAAGTTGTCCTTAACAAAAGCCTCAAGAATTCTGTTGTTTCAGCTCATTTTAAATAAGAATATTCAACATGCAGCTAATGTAGTTTTTTAAGAGAGTACACTGTGAAAAATGCTGGGTTCTACACAATTCCTTCATGTTGTCCCAACACAAATCGATTAAGTTAACTCAATTGTGTTTACAAATGTAAGTAGATTAAACATACAACAATTAAGCTTTTTAAATACAACTGAGTTAAAACAACAACAAAAAAACTCGAGAATTGTGTTTATTTCAGCTTCTTTTTTTAAAGAAGTTTGAACAATCAACAAAAGTCATGGAGTGTACTAACTATTAATAAGCATGTCATTAGTAGTTTACTGAGCTAAAAGTCTTAGTTTATGGTTTGTAAATAACTTGAATTGTACATTAAATAATTAAACAAGTTTAAACGAGCAGTAAAAGTCATTTTTTGGGTGTACTAATTATATTGTTAAGTAGATAATTAGTAGTTTACTGAGCTGAAAGTCTAATGGTTTGTTTATAAAAACAAACAGCACTAACTATTAATAATCAGCTAATTAGTCATTTATTGAGTCTTACTAGTTATAAAGTTTCATTAATAACACAAATTGTTCATTAAAATAACGTGACTTTTTCTGATTCATACTATTAAATAGCAGATAATTAGTAGTTTATTGAGCTAAAAAGTCTTAGTTAAAGGTTTGTTAATAAGGCAAACAGTTCATTAAAATAAAGTGACTTTTTCTGCTTCCTACTATTAATAAGCAGGTAATTAGTAGTTTATTGAGCTAATAGTCTTAGTTAATTATTTGTTAATAGCGCATCCCTTACCCTAAACCCTAAACCCAACTACCTTGAACTGTAAAAATTGCTGGGTTCCACACAATCGTTTTGTGTTGGGACAACATGAAGGAATTAAGTTAACTTGTTAGTTTTTACAAATTGAAGTAGATTAAACATAAAACATTCAAGTTGTCCTTAACAAAAACCTCAAGAATTTTGTTGTTTCAGCTCATTTTAAATAAGAATATTCAACATACAGCTAATGTAGTTTTTTAAGAGAGTACACTGTGAAAAATGCTGGGTTCTACACAATTCCTTCATGTTGTCCCAACACAAATCGATTAAGTTAACTCAATTGTGTTTACAAATGTAAGTAGATTAAACATACAACAATTAAGCTTTTTAAATACAACTGAGTTAAAACAACAACAAAAAAACTCGAGAATTGTGTTTATATCAGCTTTTTTTTAAATAAGAAGTTTGAACAATCAACAAAAGTCATGGAGTGTACTGACTATTAATAAGCATGTAATTAGTAGTTTACTGAGCTAAAACTCTTTAAGCTAAAACTTACTGAGCTAAAACTCTCAACAGTTTATGGTTTGTTAATAACGTGAATTGTACATTAAATAATTAAACAAGTTTAAACAAGCAGTAAAAGTCATTTTTGGGTGTACTAACTATATTGTTAAGCAGATAATTAGTAGTTTATTGAGCTGAAAGTCTTAGTTAATTGTTTGTTAATAACGTATCTCTAATCCTAATACCTAAAACTATACCTTAAACTGTAAAACATTGCTGGGTTCCACACAATCGTTTTGTGTTGGGACAACATGAAGTATTGAAGTTAGCTTATAAGTTTTTACAAATTTAAGTAGATTAAACATAAAACAATCAAGTTGTCCCCCAAAAACCCTCCATGATTGTGTTGTTTCAGCTCATTTTAAATAAGAAGTTTGAACAAACAACACTAACTATTAATAATCAGCTAATTAGTACTTTATTGAGTCCTTCTTGTTATAAATTTTTATTAATAACACAAATTGTTCATTAAAATAATGTGACTTTTTCTGCTTCATACTATTAAATAGCAGATAATTAGTAGATTATTGAGCTAAAAAGTCTTAGTTAAAGGTTTGTTAATAAGGCAAATTGTACATTAAATAATTAAACAAGTTTAAACAAGCAGTAAAATGTATTTTTTGAGTGTACTAATTATATCATTAAGCAGATAATTAGTATTAGTTTATTGATCTAAAAGTCTTATTAATAACTTAAATTGTACATTAAAATAAAGTGTAACCTTTTCTTCTTCTTACAGGTGGAGATCAAGGCGGAGCCGGACGCGTCGGTCAGCAGCGAGGCGTCCTGCGGTGGAGGACGGGTGTCTTTTTACCCCACCTACATCCCTCGCACCCTGAAGCCCACCGTACCGCCGCTGACTCCAGAGCAGTACGAGATGTACATGTATCGCGAGGTGGACACGCTGGAGCTCACGCGGCAGGTCAAGGAGAAACTGGCCAAGAACGGCATCTGCCAGAGGATCTTCGGGGAAAAGGTGTGTAGGATTGTTTGTGTGTTTGTCCTGAAACGCCGCAGCTGGAGAGCAGAAGCGTTCCTCATAATGAGTCGAGATCAAAGGAATCAGTGCAGGAAAATTAACCTGAAATGATAATGAACTCGTAAAGTTTCAAGTTAAAGAAATTTGAAGAGATATCATATTTTTTAATGGAGTGTTAGTAGTTTAAACATGGAATTCATACACTGATATAATTGTTAGATCTCTTTTCAGTTCATTTATATATATATATATATATATATATATATATATATATATATATAATTAAGGGCAAAATTAATAGCTTTCTTGTGAGTTTATTTAATCTTTTTTTTAAATATTTCCCAAATGATACCTAACTGAGCAACGAACTGTTCAAAGTATTCTCTATAACAGTGTTTCCCAACCCTGTTCCTGGAGGCACACCAACAGTACATATTTTGTATGTCTCCCTTATCTGACCCATTCGTGTCAGGTTTTGCGGTCTTTTCTAATGTTCTGCTGAGTTGATTCAGGTGTGTTTGATTAGGGAGAGGTTGAAAATGTGTACTGTTGGTGTGCCTTCAGGAACAGGGTTGGGAAACAATGCTCTATAATATTTGTTTCTTGTCAAGAAAGTCTTATTTTCTTTTAGTTTGACTGGAATCAAAGCTGTTTATAATTTTTTAAAAGTCTTTTTATATCAATATTATTAACCCCCTTAAGAAATTATAATTTTTTGATTGGTTACAGCAGTGTTTCCCAACCCTGTTCCTGGAGGCACACCAACAGTTCATGTTTTGGATGTCTCCCTCATCTGACCCATTAACTTCAGGTTTTGGATTCTCTTCTAATGCAGAGTTTCCCAACCCTGTTCCTGAAGGCATGCCAACAGTACACATTTTCATCCTCTCCCTAATCAAACACACCTGAAACAACTCATCAGAACATTAGAAGAGACTCCAAAACCTGAAGTTAATGGGTCAGATGAGGGAGACATCCAAAACATGAACTGTTGGTGTGCCTCCAGGAACAGGGTTGGGAAACACTGAGTTACAGAACAAGTTAAGCCTTTAAATTACATCTCTAAGATGAAAACTAGTTTCTTGTACTGTCATCATGACGAAGAGAAAATAAATGCCTTATTAGAAATTAGTAATTAAAACTATTATGTTAAAAAATGTGTTGAAAACAATCTTCTCTTTATTAAACAACACTTGGGAATATATCTAAAATAATACATATTTATATAAATATTTATTTATTTATATTTTATTTATTTATTATTATTTTTATTTATTTATTTATTTTTTTAATTGTCATTCATTTATTCATTTTCTTTTCGGCTTAATGAAAAGCCAACATATCCAGCATAAAAAACATTTTAAGGTCAAAATTATTAGCCCCTTTAAGATATATATTATTTTGATAGTCTACAACGGTGTTTCCCAACCCTGTTCCTGGAGGCACACCAACAGTACATGTTTTGTAGGTCTACCTTTATCGGACCAATTAACATCAGGTTTTGGAGAGATGATTTAGGTGTGTTTGATTAGGGAGAGGTTAAAAATGTGTACTGTTGGTGTGCCTTCAGGAACAGGGTTGGGAAACACTGGTCTACAAAGCAAACCATTGTTATACAATAACTTGCCTAATTACCCTAACCTGCCTAGTTAACCTAGTTAAGCCTTTAAATGTCACTTAAAGCTGTATAGAAGTGTCTTGAAAAATATCTAGTCAAATATTATTAACTGTCATCAAGGCAAAGATAAGATAAATCAGTTATTAAAACTATTATGTTTAGAAATGTGCTGAAAAAAATCTTCTGTAAACAGAAATTGGGGAAAAAAAACAAACAGAGGGGCTAATAATTCAGGGGGGCTAATAATTCAGACTTCAACTGTACCTGTGCTCAGACTGCCCTTACTCTCGATGAAACAGGAGGGAGCCCAGGGGTCAAGGATCTTCTGCGCTCATGGCTCTCTCCTGGAACAGCATGCCAAACTCACTTTATTATCAATCATCAGCTAAGTGTGCACTCTTGAATAGTTAGTATATGTGACCCTGAACCACATGGGTATGTTTTGGGGAGTCAAAATTCTAGATTTTTTATTTTATACCAAAAATCTGTGTAATATTAAGTAAAGATCATGTTTCATAACAATATTTTGTAAAGTCAGAATTATTAGCCCCCTTGTTTATTTTTTTCCCCAATTTCTGTTTTACGGAGAGAGGATTTTTTTTTCAACACATTTCTAAACATAATAGTTTTAATAACTCATTTCTAATAACTGATTTATTTTATCTTTGCCATGATGACAGTAAATAATATTTGACTAGATATTTTTCAGGACACATTTATTCAGCTTAATGTGACATTTAAAGGCTTAACTAGGTTATTTAGATTAATTAGGCAGGTTAGGGTAATTAGGCAAATCATTGTATTACGAAGGTTTGTTCTGTAGACTATAGAAAAAAATCTAGCTTAAGGGGGCTAATAAATTTGACTGTAAAATGGTGTTTAAAAAATTAAAAACTGCTTTTATTCTAGTCAAAATAAAAACCAATAAGACTTTCTCCAGAAGAAAAAATATTATCAGATATACTGTGAAAATTTCCTTGCTCTGTTAAACATTATTTAGGAAATATTTTAAAAAGACAAAAATTCAAAGGGGGGCTAATAATTCTGACTTCAACTGTATATATATGAAAAGTCATTTTGATTGGTAATATGCATGCCAGGAACTTCATTTAAACAACTTTAAAGATGATTTTCTCAATATTTCATTTTTTTGATCCCTCAGATATTCAAATAGTTTCATCTCAGCCTATTATTTTTCCTATGTTAATGAACCATACATCAATGGAAATCTTATTTATTCAGCTGATGTAAATCTCAGTTTCCAAAAAGAGACCCTCATGACTGTTTTTTTGGTCCAAGATCACATATAGATTTATTTTTTATTATAATATTATTTATTGTCATTTTTTTAAATGTAATGTGTCCTTCTTAAATAAAAGTGTGAATGTCTTTAGAAAATAATGTGATTTTGAGCAGTATTGTGATTTCTCTCGTTTGCTCTTGTTTTATATTGTCTTCTGCTGCCCTCTAGTGTCCTCCAGTGTAAGTGACAGTCACAGTGAGGGTTTAGTTTTACCGTGGTGGTGTTGTTGTTAACTCTTCCTTGTGTCTCTCAGGTGCTGGGTTTGTCTCAGGGCAGCGTGAGTGACATGTTATCCAGGCCTAAACCTTGGAGTAAACTGACCCAGAAGGGCCGCGAGCCTTTCATCCGCATGCAGCTCTGGCTCCTTGATCAGCTGGGTCACGGACTCAACCAACTACCCAACCACAACCACAGCCAGGGTCAGTCCTGCTCAAACACACTAGCTGCTTTTATATGCTATAAAACATCATTCACTTATATTGCTTTATACACTGTAAAAAAAATAAGTTTACACTTAAAAAAGTTGACTCAAGTTAAAATTGTAAGGTAGCTTGCTGGACAGCTTTTTTAGTTGATGCAACTTTTAACCCAAGTACAGTAGTTGACCAGATTTCAGTTGAGTCAACTCAATGCAGAATGGTGTGAAGCAATCATTTGTCTCATTAGTTAAAATATCATTGATTTAGTTTTAGAGTCTGAGAACAATTAAAAATGAGATTATTAATGTAGGCCTATATAAGTTCTAATGATTGAAAATATTAGTGATATAATATTGTAGCATTGCAATACACTTTTTAAGAGCGAAATACAGATAAAGACAAAATTATTAGCCCTCCTGTAAAATTAAAAAAATATTGTAAATATCATTTTTTAAAGATAATAATTTGATCAAAAGTTTCTTTTGTCTTTGCCATGACAGTATGTAACATTTTAATATTTTGTAAGATGCTAGTATTCAGCTTAAAGTGCCATTTAAAGGCTTAACTAAGTTAATTAGACAAGTCATTGGACAACAGTGGTTTGTTCTGTAGCCAATTAATTTGTTTTGTTTAAAACAAGGCTAATAATATTGACATTTTATTTATTTACGATAAAAAGAAATAAGATTCTGTCCAAATAAATAACATAATGGGAAATGAAAATGTGAAAAATGACCTTGCTCTGTTAAATGTAGATATATAATTAATTATATTCAGAATAACAATTATTGAAATTACAATAATTTATAAAAAAATAAAGAGACTTTTTCATTCTGGAAATTATTGGGGAAAATTATTATATATATACTTTATATGAGCAATATCACACGAGTAGTAGTGCGGTGTGGCTGTATATCGGCATTGGTGGGAGGCGTGTGTTGGCTCAAGGCCGCAGGCCGAGTGTCTTAGTGTCCCACCAGTGTTTATATACAGCCATATCGCACTGCTATGATTGTGTTTATACTACAGTTTGATGGCATAATCATGTATATTAAAAAGAAAATCAAACACGGAGAGTCTAAAAACCCTTTTGTAAGAGGAACTACTTTCTTCCACTACTCATTCACATCTGCAGCTGACCTCAGAACAGCAGAAACCGTTGCTACTTCACACACATCACTTTAGAGCTAGTATTTGAATGATTTTCTTGTGAAATGTCTAAAATGATGACAAAACAGGTGATTTTGCTTGCATTTTAGGATTATAAGGCTGAACGGCATGAAATGCCATCAGTCTACAGAGATTTCCCAGTATTTCTCTGTTGCAATTGGGAGATCACAATATTACTATGGTATAAATACAGCACTACAACATACAAAAGAGATAGGTCAACTTAGAAAGTCATTACCTGTTTAATAATGATTTGATCAGCTGTAGTTTAAAATTACGCTGTTTTAATCTTCTAAGGGCTTATTATGCGGTCCTGTCACCGTCTTGTGAATAGACAACGGCAAACATCTTTGGTCAGCTCAGTATGGCAGCAACCAACACGCTGTCTCTCAGAAATTATAAATATTTAAAATTGGCACTATTCTTATAAGTAAACTGCATAGTTGCAATCTAAACAACTACATTCTCGACTAAAAAGCCTCAAAAGTACATTATGTTGCCCAACAGCAGCAATATTTGTCAAATTGTAGAGTGCCCTCAGCTTGTTGCTGTATGTGAGCTGGGTAATACACAAGTGTGAAGGGTTAAGAGGCTGGACGAGTGCTGTTATTTACAGAATATCGCACAGCTTTCAGCCAATCAGATTCAAGAATCAGACACAACTCTGTATGTATGTGTATATATATATATATATATATATATATATATATATATATATATATATATATATATATATATATATACACACACACAGTTGAAGTCAGAATTATTAGCCCCCCATGTTTATTTTTTCCCCCAATTTCTGTTTAACGAAGAGAAGATGTTTTCAACACATTTATAATCATAATAGTTTTAATAACTCATTTCTAATAACTGATTTCTTTTATCTTTGTCATGATGACAGTAAATAATATTTGACTAGATATTTTTCAAGACACTTCTATACAGCTTAAGGTGGCAATTAAAGGCTTAACTAGGTTAATTAGGCAGGTTAGGATATATATATATATATATATATATATATATATATATATATATATATATATATATATATATATATATATATATATATATATATATATATATATATATATATACATAGTTAGAAAATGTGAAATACCTCTGACTGTATTAATACAAGTTACAAGTTTTAATATAAAGTATAGCAATCCTAATATATCTAAATAGTAATTTAGATGTAAAAATATTATATTTTAAATAGTGCTGTCAAAAGATTAATCTTGGCATTTTGGTAATGCTAAAAATGTAATATAAAATGTGCTTTATTTCCGTGAAAATAATAGAACCATCCAGAACATCTTGATCTTCATTTGTTCTGTTTAGTGCTTGTGATTATTTTATGTTGAATAAAACCATTTTAATCTCATAATTAAATATGATCTGTGTGTGTTTTCTCAGAGAAGAGTCCCGTGACGAGCCGCTCGTCTCCGTCTCCTCCGGTGAGTCCCACAGATGCTCAGTCCAGCACTGTTCTGGAGCCGGTGAGTCTAGCGCTGGAGAGCAGCAAGGAGAACCAGCAGCCACAGCCGCCGCAGCCACTGGAGCCTCACGGGGTGAAGAGCTCCGTCATGATCCCCCAGCAGACACACACCCCGCTGGGCATCCAGGAGCTGGTGGCCATGTCCCCCGAACTGGATACTTACGCCATTACTAAAAGAGTCAAGGAGGTGCTGACCGACAACAACCTAGGTGATTTACCGCATCTACATACTTATAGTGTTAACATGTTAGCCAGAAATCACGTCTGGGGATTTACACCTACCTAATTTTAAACAGTAACAGTTCTTGACCCCAGTGAGCTACAAACAAATATGAGGTATCATTGGAAAGAAGATACTTTGAGCTTCATGCTATGGTGGAAGGTTTCATGCTAAAAATATAAAAAGTTACACATTATGAAGTAATGAGAAGAAAAAATTGTACTGTTTGTTAATTGTTTTTCCATATACAAACACATGAAATCAGTCATGTAATAACCTATAGAAAAAATATGCCTTGAATTTGTAAAAATTAACAACCTAACTTAATTTCTTCATGTTGTTCCAACACAAATCGATTGTGTGGAACCCAGCATTATTTACAGTATATGTGTCTTATATATAAAATAGTTGAAAACAAAATTATTGGCACTCCTGTGAAATTTGCATTGTTTTTCAAATATTTCCCGAGTGCTGTTTAACAAAGACATTTTCACTGTATTTCCTTTTTAATTATTTTCTTCTGTAAAAAATTCTTTTTCTGTTCGTTTGCCTTCTGCTTCTTATTTTGTGACAACCGATTCAGTTTATAGATGAATATAAAGTTCAGCATTTATTTGAAACTTTTATTTTTCTAAAGTTTTGAATCTGTTTATTGAACCGGTTTAAGCGAGACACTCCGAAAAATTACTCTTGTTTGTTTTCTGTCCTGCTTTCCAATAAAAATATCTAAAAATTCTTAAATCGAGACAATTTACATGTTTGACTTTTTATGTTAAAATAATAACAATGTTAAAATAATAATAATGATAATAATAATATTAATAAACAAAATGTTTTAATGAATTTAACTCTAAAATTAATGCATCCTGATTAAACTGTTTAGATATTTTTATCTGAAAACACGAAAAACTATTGATTTACAGTTGAAGTTTTATTAGTTCTTTTTTAAATATTTCCCAAATGATGTTTAACAGAGCGAGGAAATTTTCACAGTATGTCTGATAATATTTTTTCTTCTGGAGAAAGTCTTATTTGTTGTATTTCAGCTAGAATAAAAGCAGTTTTGATTTAAAAACATTTTAAGGTCAATATTATTAGCCCTCTTAAGCAATATTTGTTTTACGATAGTCTACAGAACAAACCACGGTTATACAATGACTTGCCTAATTACCCTAACCTGCCTCATTATATAAATATTATATAATAATAATATATAATATAATAATAAATATAATAAATATATTATATAAATATACACAGTCCTCAGCATAATTGAGTACACTCCATTTTGAAAATTTATATTTTGATCCATTTCTCAGTGAATATAGACAATGTATTTTGGTGCATTTAAATAAAACTGATTTATTAAACAGATATATTTATTAAAATATTGTTTTAGTCACCAAACATATACAAACTTAAATACAAGCAAAATATTGCAAAAAATAAATTACAACCTTTTTTACAAAATTACAAAATTTCAACTAAATTTAAAAAAAAATTTTGCTTCTTGATATTTCCTCTTTGTTAAATTTGTATTAAATATTTTTTTATAACATCTAAATTTGGCTGTGCTAGTTTTTGGACTGATATTATAAGTTATTTTGTTATATAAGCTCTACATTTGGCTTCAGTACTGACTAATCTAATGTATATGCACAAATATAATATTGTATAGCTTCCTATTAAAAATATAAGTTTAAAAGAGAGATTTGTGAAGGGTGTGCTTATGTATATGATGAGTATATGTACACAGTGGGGCTAACAATTCAGGAGGGCTAATAATTCTGACTTCAACTGTGTGTATATATGTATATATATATATATATATATACAATACAAATAAAAAATGCAGTAATTATACAATACAAATAAAGAGAATAATATGTGCTGTAGGTCATATTAGTAACTGTGTGTGTTTCTGCAGGCCAGCGTCTGTTTGGAGAAAGCATTCTGGGATTGACGCAGGGCTCAGTGTCTGACCTGCTGTCCAGGCCGAAACCATGGCATAAGCTCAGTCTGAAGGGTCGAGAGCCATTCGTCCGCATGCAGCTGTGGCTCAACGACCCACACAACGTTGACAAACTCAGAGACGTCAAGAAGATGGAGAAGAAAGGTGCGAAACTAGCACACAGTTGGCTGTAAAACTATACAAAGACACATATGATTTTGTACTCTCTGCTTGGTCTGTGTCCGAGTCGTACATGTATGACTGAATGCTGATCCTCTCACTCCTGCTCCTTCTGTCAGTCTGCCTGTCTGACTCTGTTGCAAACACAGAGAGAGTGAGCTCATGGCCCCGCCCCCTTGTTACGTTGGCGGGAAGCCGAAACTAATTTACATGTGAAGCAACACACCCCTAAATCAGGGAACTGTGGACACGCCCCCAACATGACACTTTTTAACACATTATAATAAAAAAATCTGAATTGTGTTTTAAACTGAACCTAAACTGGCACACTCAGAAGAACCATAATATTAATATTAAATCATAAAAAAGAGGTAAACTATGTGCCCTTTAATGGAAAATTATTTAAACATAACAGCATTCATACAACGATTTATTGTTTTTTCCTTTTCAAAATATATACTCTGCATAAAAACATTATAAATATACGTTGCACAATATAAATAAAACAGATTTTAATAGGAATTTCAGCAAACAAACACCCCTAATGTGTTTATTCCTTTATTAAGATGTCCATGGTAATGCTTATATTCACTGTTTCATTTAGGGAAACTCCTGAAGTAAATAAGTGATATCTCTGAACTTTAATAATAAATCTAAATAAAATGCTGCGCTTCCCACCGCCAGTCGCAATGACTAATGGGACTTCTAGAGTGTGCTCAAGTCTGCATCGGTGCGTCCTCAATATCAAAAACACATCCGGGAAGTTTTACGCGTCCTCTGTTCTTGCGGTCTTGAGTATTGGAACTGAACTTTGGCAGCTGATGTTGATGTTACAAGAGAACGCAAGACCGCTGAAGAACGCATATTGAGAAACAGCTGGTGTTTGACACTTTGTAATGTTGTTTTGGACTTCTTGGCCACCGTAGTGACACAAGGTTCCACTCTTTTCCGGAAAGGGGATGAGGAGCAGTAGCTCATTTGCATTTAAAGTCCGTCTGAATTGAAAATTAAAGCAGTTCCTTTTACCAATCCTCCTGTTTTCCAGTTTGAATCACCGTATGTCTTAGTTACTCTGGCAATAACAAACAAAGCACGTCAAAATTTTGCCAAGTACGATGCAACCCAACCTAAACCCAACCATAACTATAAATGATTCCCAAAATTAGAGGAGAATAATAGTTGGAAAACAATCAAGTGCATAAACCTAACCGTAAGCCTAAACTTGCCCAAAAGCCTGAATTCTGATTGGCTGATTGGAATGTTGTTCAAGGAGCAACATAGATGTTAATCCAGGAACATGTCCTACTCGGTGAAATCAGGTTGATGAGCAAACAAGACATCTGTGTTTTAAAACCTTGTCAGTTTACACTCTTAATGTATTGTTTTCTGAGCACGGTGTCGCCCTGGGAGTCGAACTGGAAAACAGGAGAATTGTTAAACGGATCTGCTTTAATCCTCTGCGTCTCCATCTCTCTCTCGTGTTCCTGCAGCGTACCTGAAGAGGCGATATGGTCTGCTGAGTCCCGGCTCAGACAGTGATTCCCCTGGTGCTCATTCAGACTGCATCAGTCCGGGTCTGAGCGCGCTGGATCTCTGCCCCTTCAGCCAGGCCAAGAAACCCCGCGTGGTGCTGGCGGCGGAGGAGAAGGAGGCTCTGAGGAAAGCCTATCTCCAGGAGCCGTACCCTTCACAACACACCATCGAGATGCTGGCGGCACAGCTCAACCTCAAGACCAACACCGTCATCAACTGGTTCCACAACTACAGGTATCAAACTGATGCTGTATAAATGGGGGGTTAGCTCCACCTGCTGGATGTTTGAGTCAGAGACAACTGGAAAACTACATCATTACTGTGAAAGAGTGGCATATAACCTATTATGTACAGGTGAAGTCAGAATAATTCGCACTCTTTTCCAAATATTTCTCAAAGGATGTTTAACAGATTCAGGATTTTTTACAGTATTTCCTATAATATTTTTTCTTCTGGAGAAAGTCTTATTTGTTTTATTTTGGCTAAAATAAAAGCAGTTTTAAATTTTTTAAAAGCATTTAAGGTCAATATTATTAGCTCCCTCAAGTAATATTTTTTGTGATCGTCTAAAGAACCTAGTTAAGCCTTTAAATATCACTTTAAGCTGAATACTAGTATCTTCAAGAATATCTAGTCAAATATTGTTTACTGTCATCATGGCAAAGATAAAATAAATCAGTTATTAGAAATGAGTTATTAATACTATTATGTTTAGAAATGTGCTGAAAAAATATATTTTCTCCATTAAACAGAAATTGTAGGGCTAATAATTCAAGAGGGCTAAAATTCAGACTTCAACTGTATATGTTTCTTTATATACAACAACCTATATACCATCTCACCACTCTAAGCTTATGCATTATATGAAAAGTAAAAGTAAAGCCATATGGGTCATTCACATGTCGTATGCACTTCTCACATATGTAATATTTATATACATATGTATACATGTTAATTACTAACCTTCTTTTAAACAAGATTTGATTATAGATGCAGTTCAATAGTAATGCCAATTACCGAATGTCTGTAGTTATATAGCCTATATACAAAAAAATAAAATAAATACATAAATAATAAAATAAATAAATAAATAAAATAAAATAAATACATAAATAATACATAAAAAGCCTCCAAAACATATATCTAGACCACGGGTGACCAACCCTGTTCCTGGAGCTCGACCTTCCTGCAGATTTCAGTTGCAGCCCATATCAAACACACCTGCCTGTAATTATCAAGTGCTGTTCAGGTCCTAATTAATTGGTTCAGGTGTGTTTGATTGCAGGAAGGTCCATCTCCAGGAACAGGGTTGAGCACCACTGATCTAGGCCTTATTTGTGTTTAAAAACAATATTGTTAAACCCAACTGAAAAAAAAACAGCTTAAACCAGCCTAAGCTGGTTGGCTGGTTTTAGCTGGTTGACCAATCTGGTTTTAGAGGGGTTTTGGCTACTTCTAGGCTGGTTTCCAGCCATTTCCAGCCTGGTCTTAGCTGGACATAGCTGGTTTTGGCTGGGCTCCCAGCCTGACCAGCTAAGACCAGGCTGGAAATGGCTGGAAACCAGCCTGGAAGTGGCCAAAACCCCTCTAAAACCAGCCTGGTGACCCAGCTAAATCCAGCCAACCAGCCTAGGCTGGTTTAAGATGTTTTTTTTAGTAGGGGCATCACAATTCGCATACACTCCGTCTTAAATAGTATTTGAAAATAGAATTAATATGTCCCAAACCATAGTGTGTTGAAAAGAGTATGCTAAAGGTTCCCGAATGGTCTACTATTAGAAATTGGAAGTGTAGAACCGTCCGTAATCCAACCGCTAATATTGTCCACAATACATTGCTCCTTGGAAGTGAATTCGATTAGAACTACAAACTGACCAACCATCAAGTAGAGAGGCTTCGGTAAAGTTCTTTGAATGAGACGCAGCAAGTAATTCCGTCATTCCGAGTTCATAATAGTCCAAAAGGTAATGAAAAATTGCAGTTTATTTGTGTTTTAGGTTGCTGAAAGAATCAATTGCTTGTTTGTTTAATTGTTTTGCACTTGTGGTATGGTAAAAAAGTGGTATGGTATGGTTTTTGGGTACATTGTAAAAAATGTACCGTAACTCACTGTACCAGACCGTACCACTCAGTGGAAACTGACATTTAGTTAACAATAGTTTCCAAACATCAAAGGTCCTGTGAAATGTTATAAAATATGCATTTTTAATTTGATATTTGATGTGATCTCAACTGAAACATGAAGAGAGTGTGTGACACAGTACAGGGCTCACAAAATCTAGAAGCCCGACATCCCGGGGCTATTGTTTTTTCAGTCAGGCTACCAAAATCTGTCTACAACTTGCCCTGCAAGCTATCTTGATAGTAGTAGCTTGACTGGAAAAACAATAACCCTGGGGCGTCGGACTACCAGATTTTGCGTGCCCTGGAGAAGCACCTCGCCTTAAAAAAACAGCCTATAGCATTTTGTTTTTATCACAGCTCTTCCAGTGAATGTTGAGATCAAGTGCATCAATTGAAATGCAAATGAGACACATAGGGGGCGGGGCATGTCTGATACTACACTGTAAAACCCAACAGTCAACTTTATCAAATGAAATGAGTTTAGTTAACTCAAAATTTACTGAAAATTAATTCTACTCATTTGAAAAGAGTTTTGAACTCAGTGTTGAAGGTAATGAGATAATTAAATACCTCATTACTTCAACTTAAATGGAGTAAGTTCACAGTACTCATATACAGGGCTTAATATGTGCCGGAACACGTCAGATCCTCTGAAATCTGATCTGGCACCTCATTTTACCAGTCCCCCTCCTCACCCGCCCTCCTCCCCCGTCCGCTGTTCACTTTCTCTTTGTTCACTTTGTTGACACCCTGACTCTCTTCACTTTCGTCCACGACAACCATCCCCGGCCCTGGCTCGTAACTTACGTCCGTGACACGCCTCCGCTATCCACCGCCCCGCTATCCCCTAGACACCGACCCCCCAACCCCCGGTCTCCCTTTTCGTGCACAACACCTCTACATCCTTGGGTAGCCTACATCCTTGAATGGTCTACTATTAGAACCGTCTAGAATCCAACCGCTAATATCGTCCACAATACATTGCCGGATCCATTACCCCAATCTGTTCCAGGACCTCGCGATTCACAAAATAAGCACTGCTCATATAGATTAGTTTTTGAACTCAAATGGTTTGTTGCTGTCAGTTTCTTCAAACCGTTTGAGTTGCCTTAACTTATTGGGTTTTACAGTACTCAGTTGGTTTGAGTTGTCTTTATGTATTGGGTTTTACTGTGCTCAAATTGCTTCATTTACTCAAATTGAGTAAGTTCACAGTACTCATTAGGATTCGTTTTTGAACTTAAATGGTTTGTCGCAATGGCAGTGTTTCCTCTAGGATTTTTTCCAGCTGTAGGCCTTTTACACAGGTCTACCAACTACCTGTGGCGTTATTTCAATGACAATTGGCGTGAGCACAGTATACAAGTCGAGATCGCATTTATGTAATATGAGTATGCAAATCTCTGTGCTTACGCTCTGATTTCTTCTGTTCATGTACAAAACTTCTTGAACGCCCTCAAATATACGCTGCTCAAGTGAAGACTTTCTTTTGTGCTCTCAAATAAACACTGCGATTTAGTGTGTTTATGTAAAAAGTATGCCTCCAGCATTTATTAGATTTGCTAGGAATATTTATGAATGTCTCCAATAGACCCACAGCACGGCATTAATGCGTCTTGAAGTAAAGTGAAACGGCTATAAACTCTAGCAAGATTAAGTAATTGTATCTAGAGCCATAGACCTTTATCTATAAAGTTTAATTATGAAAACTGTCTACGTCATGTTTGCTAACCTCACGAATCAAGCACTTGTCAGTCAGTCAATCAGTCAGCATGTCACCTTAAAGGGTTAAACAAAGAACGCACAGCACTACGATTACAAAAAAGGTTTGCTCTGTTATAATTCACTTATTTAATACGTTTTGGTGCGATTATAACCTGCTATTAAAAAACAGCAACAACTGAATGTTTTGAATGAGAAGCTGTATTGTAGCTGTGGCGGGATGAACTTACAGTACTGTAGGTATGGCGCCCGCCATGGAAGAATGAATGTAGTGGAAACGATGAATCAGTCTTCTCAAACAGTTTGAGTTACCTTACCTTATTGGGTTTTACAGAGTAGAAGAGCATTTGATTGGTCAAGATTTGATGAGAAAATAAAGTATGAGGTGAGATTTTTTAAAAAAAATCGTTGATCGATTTAGGCGGAAGCGACAAGCTACAAGCTTTACATGTTTACATCAGTTTTATATTTTCTAAACACGAATTTTGTCACTGTTTTGCAGCACACTAGCTTTTAGATATCATTAAAACTAATAGACTTGGAACTATCATCAAAACATTTTTTATTTTAATTTCACAGGACCTTTACTCACCAGGAAACAGCACATATTTTTGATCATATCCCAATTTTTTGCCTATAGATCAACTGCTCAAACTATATTGATTTCCTCCACCTTATTTGTTTTACAATATATTTTCTCAACAAAAAAAAAGTGGCTAGTGAAAATGGCGAGTGGCTAGTTATGTTGGAATACAACTAGCCACAGTGGCTGGTGATCAAAAAAGTTATTGTCTGGGTATGATGATATTCTGTAGGCTCTGTATTTCTTACACTATATTGGTTTAATCCTCCATCAGGTCCCGCATGCGGCGAGAGGTCCTGATGGAGGGTCTTCAAGACAACGACACTGACGCCGAGCACAACAACTACTCTCCTCTGGCATCCCACAGTCCTGTGTCAGACCGTGAAGACCGAAAACAACTTCCATCCATCCGCAACCGCTCGGTCAGCACCGTCCCGCACCGTTTCACCGTCAAACAGGAGACCACCGAGCCAGAAGACGAGGAGCTACGTCTGCGGCAGGACAAGTGCTTCTCTATTGGAGCTTTCAAAATCGAAGAACCAGGACGCAGTCAAAGTCTGCTCCCCGATGGCCCACAGAGGAACAGCTCAGCGTCCCATGAAGGAGAAGAGCTGGAAAAATCACCTGAAGATCCCGTAAGCTTTAAAGCTTCATCTGAACCGTCACGGAGCAGCCTGGAGGTTTCGCTTAATTCGCCGTCAGCCGCTTCTTCACCCGGGCTCATGATGTCTGTGTCACCCGTCCCGTCCTCATCCGCACCCATTTCTCCATCTCCACCAAACCCACCGGCGCTGGAGCCGCCATCGCTCAACGCAAAACTCAACAAAAACACTCAGAGACGCAACGAGAAGATGGCAAACCTCAACAACATCATCCATCGCCTGGAGCGAGCTGCCAACCGCGAGGAGACCCTGGAGTGGGAGTTTTAGACCCCAAATCTGGATGTTTATGAACTAATTTTAGGTATTTTGATAACTAACTTTGAATTCTACTGTACGAAGAAGAAGAAGAAAGAGAAGAGAGTAAGAAAGTGTCATGAAATGCACACTGACGTCGATTGCCGCTGGGTGAGATTATTATTCGAATAAAAGACCTCTGTCTTTAAGCCATCAAAAAAAGCACTACTTATTTAAAAAAGATTAAACAAGAGAAAGACGATGACCAAATTTGCTAATTTTTGAATAGCAGTTTTTCAACTTTTGTCTGTAAGACGGGACAGCGAAGTCATGTGACCTGCGACAGCTTCACGTTGACCGAGGGATAGTCCTAAAAGACTCTAAATAGTGAACATGGCATATGTATTTAGTTTCTTGGTGAACTTTTTGTTATACAAGCGTACAACGTGTGATTGTGTGTGTTGTAGAAGTCGTCTGCAATAGCCTTCTCTGAACAAGATGTAGCATGGAACATAATTTACCCTCTATTTCCTCTCTAGATAGTAACCTGTGATATACTTGAGCGATACTATAAAAAGAGAAAACGGTAAAAAATATGAAAAAAGGAAATGTAAAAAATGTCGGTAGATGCATTTTTGATTTAGTGAACGTGCCATTTTTAATATTTTTTGTCATGTTTTGTTTTGTTTTTGGTTGGATGCTTTGAGGTTTTACACTAAGGATCTTGTGCACAGTTTACACACTGCAAACAATGATTTTTTACTCAGCATTTTTGTTTTAGATTTTTATAAAAATATCTAAACTTTTGAAATACATTTACTTGAGAATTGATTTTACTTAAGCAAAAAGAAAACATGTAAGTAAGTTTGTGTGACTTAAAAAACGTCTGTCAGTGGGGTAAAGATCTAAATTAGGTTTATTTTTCACATCTTGCTAATTTTTTGTCTTTAAATGTACTTCCTTTTGTTTTTTATTTTAAAAGAAAAAAGAAATATCTCTAATATCCTTCATTCATGGGGGGGCTCATCCGGGATGTTAACCCTCAAACTTTCAGATCGAAGCATCTACTAATACTTCATTTATTTGGGGGAGCTCATCCGCATGTTAACCCAGAAACTTTCGCACCGAGGCATCTACTAATACTTCATTGATTTGGGGGGCTCGTCTGGAATGTTAGCCCACAAACTTTCAGACCGAAACGTCTACTAATACCTTATCTACTAATACCTTATTAATTTGGGGGGGCTTGTCCGATATGTTAACCCAACAATTTTCGCAGTGAAGCGTCTACTAATACTTCATTTATTTGGGGAGGCTCGTCCAGGATGTTTACCCACAAACTTTCAGATCGAAAAATCTACTAATACCTCATTGATTTGGGGGGCTCGTCTGGGCTGTTAGCCCACAAACTTTCAGACCGAAACGTCTACTAATACCTTATCTACTAATACCTTATTAATTTGGGGGGGCTCGTCCGATATGTTAACCCAACAATTTTCGCAGTGAAGCGTCTACTAATACTTCATTTATTTGGGGAGGCTCGTCCAGGATGTTAAACCACAAACTTTCAGATCGAAAAATTTACTAATACCTCATTGATTTGGGGGCTCGTCTGGGATGTTAGCCCACAAACTTTCAGACCGAAACGTCTACTAATACCTTATCTACTAATACCTTATTAATTTGGGGGGGCTCGTCCGATATGTTAACCCAACAATTTTCGCAGTGAAGCGTCTACTAATACTTCATTTATTTGGGGAGGCTCGTCCAGGATGTTAAACCACAAACTTTCAGATCGAAAAATTTACTAATACCTCATTGATTTGGGGGCTCGTCTGGGATGTTAACCTGGGAACTTTTGCAACGAATCGTCTACTAATACTTCATTTATTGGGGGTGGGGGGCCTAGTCCAGGATGTTAACCCAGGAACTTTCTCACCGAAGCATCAACTGATACTTCCAATTATTTGGGGCGCTCGTCCGGGATGTTAATCCAGAAACTTTCGCACTTAAGCGTCTACTGATGCTTCATTCATTTGGGGGGATCGTTCGGTATGTTAACCCAGGAACTTTCAAAGAGAAGCATCTACTTATACTTCATTAATGTGGGGGGGCTCGTCAGGGATGTTAACCCAGGAACTTTCGCGCTAAAACGTCTGCTAATGCTTTATTCATTTGGGTGGGCTCGTCCGGGATGTTAACCTGGAAACTTTTGCAAAAAATCGTCTACTAATATTTCATTTATTGGGAGGGCTCGTCCGGGATGTTAACCCAAGAACTTTCGCACTAAAGCGTCAACTGATACTTCAATCATTTGGGGGGACTTGTCCGGGATGTTAATCCAGAAACTTTCGCACCTAAGCGTCTACTGATGCTTCATTCAGTTGAGTGGGCTCGTCCGGGATGTTAACCCAGGAACTTTCAGACCGAAGCGTCTACTAATACTTCATTCATTTGGGGGCTCCTCCAGGAAGTTAACCCAGGAACTTTCATACCGTCGTTTCTACTAATACTTAATTAAATTGCGGGGCTCGTTCGGGATGTTAACCCAGGAACATTTGCACCAAAACATGTACTAATACTTCATTCAGTTGTAGGAGCTTATCCAGGATGTTAACCCAGGAACTTTCAGATCGAGGTGTTTACTAATACTTCATAACTTTCATAACAAGCTCATTCGATATGTTAACTCAGGAATTTTCGCCGCGAAGCGTCTACTATTACTTCATTTATTTAGGGGGGCTCCTCCGGGATGTTAACCAATTAACTTTCACACTGAAGAGTCTAATTTGGGGGGCTCGTCCGGGATGTTAACCCAAGAACTTTCACACCGATGCGTCTACTGTTACTTCATTCATTTAGGGGGCACGTCTGGGAAGTTATACCAGAAACTTTCACACCGAAGCATCTACTAACACTTCATTACTTTGGAGGGGCTCGTCTGGGATGTTAATCCAGAAACTTTCGCACCGAAGCGTCCACTAATACTTCATTTATTTGGGGGGGCTCCTCCGGGATGTTAACCCAGGAACATTCACACTGAAGAGTCTACTGATACTTCATTATTTGGGGGGCTCGTCCGGGATGTTAACCCAAGACCTTTCACACCGATGCGTCTACTGTTACTTCATTCATTTAGGGGGCACGTCCGGGATGTTATACCAGAAACTTTCACACAGAAGCATCTACTAACACTTCATTACTTTGGAGGGGCTCGTCTGGGATGTTAATCCAGAAACTTTCGCACCAAAGCATCTACTAATACTTCATTTATTTGGGGGGCCTCCTCTGGGATGTTAACCCAGGAACATTCACATCGAAGCATCTACTAATACTTCATTTATTTAGGGGGGCTCCTCCGGGATGTTAACCCAGGAACATTCACACTGAAGAGTCTACTTATTCTTCATTAATTTGGGGGGCTCGTCCGGGATGTTAACCCAAGAACTTTCACACCGATGCGTCTACTGTTACTTCATTCATTTAGGGGGCACGTCCGGGATGTTATACCAGAAACTTTCACACAGAAGCATCTACTAACACTTCATTACTTTGGAGGGGCTCGTCTGGGATGTTAATCCAGAAACTTTCGCACCAAAGCGTCCACTAATACTTCATTCATTTGGGGGGGCTCCTCCGGGATGTTAACCCAGGAAGATTCACATCGAAGCGTCTACTAATACTTAATTCAGTTGAGTGGGCTCGTACTGGATGTTAACCCAAGAACTTTCAAACCGAAGCGTCTACTAATACATTCATTTGGGGGGCTCCTCCAGGATGTTAACCCAGGAACTTTCTTACCGTCGTTTGTACTAATACTTAATTCAATTGCGGGGCTCGTTCGGGATGTTAACCCAGGAACTTTTGCACTAAAACGTCTACTAATACTTCGTTCATTTAGGGGGGCTCATCCGGGATGTTAACCCAGGAACATTCACATTGAAGCGTCTACTAATACTTCATTCATTTAGGGGGGGCTCATCCGGAATGTTAACCCAGGAACATTCACATTGAAGCGTCTACTAATACTTAATTCAGTTGGTGGGCTCGTTCGGGATGCTAACACAGGAACTTTCGCACTGAAGCGAGAATCATACCCCTAGACCAAATAATTAAAATTAAGTTTAAACTAAAATCGGAAGAATTATCCTGTCAGTGGCTCATGCCAAATATTTCTTATGCCTTTGACAATTCTGATTTAGATTTTTTTTTTTATTATTCAAGTTATTTCGCTTCTAACAATTAAAAAAATCCACCCTACTGACAGATGTGTTTATTTTAAGCATAAACTCATTTATATCAACCTGTTTTCCAGTAAACAACTTAACATCTTAACTAAATTTGCTTAAATGTACTTAATCTAAATGAACTCAAATCTATATGGATTTAATAATTTTCTGATATTGCTAATGAAAAAATGAGGCAAAAATACAGTGTCTTTTTTTTCCAGTCATTTCTTGCAGTAAAGGCTCACAGACACTGTCCCGAAGAGCTGGTCTCAGTCAAACAAACACGGGCCAGTGCACCTCCCGAAACCTCCAACATCCAATCATACTTCTCCATCCCGAGCTTTGAATAGAAATGTAAGATGCATATGAAGCGACAGAGAGACTGCTGGGGTGGGACGGGGGTTTTGATGGGGATTTTGGTAGCATGTATATGTTTTAAACTGATCGGTGATGCAGTCGGGGGTTCGGCTGGTGAAAAACACCCTTGTTTTTTTATCATTCATTCATCCTGTGTTTTTGGATGAACATGAAGACAGGATCCGACAAGCGATGTCACTTCCTGTGAAGAGTCAAACCCTTTATGTTCAGGTCATTTCATACTTTCAAGATATTTTAGCAGGGAGATTTCAAATAAATGCACTTAAAATTGAATTACGACACACTGGACGGTAGATGAGAATCTGTTTATAGCGCGCTCTATAATTGTGTTTATTTATTAACCCATGAGCACTTGGTCTCGTTCGCTGTATTCTAGCAATTTTGATACTTATTTGTCAGGTGCTCTTTTTACTGCAGGAGATTTATGAACATTTTCATTCATTATCATAATAAATTATAGCTCAGAAACATACGCAATGCAGGCACGCAAAGACAGATGTGAGTGCTTGGTCAGTGCAAAGCAAACATTTTTGTAATGTATTTTGTTAAAATATGTCAGTAACTTGATTCCATAACACAGCCCAGAAACGTACTCTATTAGTATGCAAATGCAGCTGTGAATGCTTGGTCAGTGCATTTTATTTTTTATTATTTATTTATTTTTATATTTTCATATTATTTTAAATTAATTTAAATTTTTTATTTAATGTTTTTTTATATTTCATTTTATTTTATTTTTTATTTAATTTTTTATTTTACTTTTATTTTTTATTTTATTTTATTTTATATTATATGTTATTTAATTTTTATTTTTTATTTTATTTTATTTTATTTTATATTATATGTTATTTTATTTTTGGAATAACAACTACAACTACATGACTAATATTACTAAAAAGGGTGTATTGATAAATCTTACTTCTCTCTATGACAGAATAAAACTATAGACTGTAAAACTATCTCAGATCAATCAAATGCACTAAAATGGCTGTCAATCATTCTGACAGCATTCAGGTTTGTTGACTTTGTTTTGAAGTGAAGAAAAAATTAAAGTTAGCAAAATAAAATCCTTCAAAATAAAAGGTTCTTTATTGGCATTGATAGCTCCATTATGAAAACCTGTATTAACCCGAAGTGTCCACTAATACTTCATTTATTGGGGGGGGGGCTTGTTCGGGATTTTAAGGCAGGATTTTTCGTGCTGAAGCATCTACTAATACTTCATTAATTTAAGGTGGCTCATCCGGGATGCTAACCCAGGAACTTTCGCGGCGAAAAAATCTGTTGTCATTTCTGATATTTGGGATTTAGATTTAATACAAGTAGAGCATTGTAAACATTGTAAGCTAAGCTTGGTAGATTCAAATAATGTAGTTTAAAACATAGTGAAACATCAATATCTGTGCATTGGCCATTAATATAAAGAGCTTATCAGTCATATAGGTGATATGAAGTAGGCTAATGTAAATGTAGAGTTTTACACTTTATATTTATCTTTTTAAAAAATTGCTTACATTAGCAGAGAAATCGCAAGGTGGGCCTAATGGGCAAAAAGGGGATGCCTCTCATACAATTTTAGAAGCTGTCATTCGTTCATTCTCACCATACTCAAGGTCTTGGTCTGTCTCTTCTTTATCCTCATAGCATCCACGTGGGATAAAAGAAAGGCATCTCAACTCATTCTTTCGTGAAACGGTTTTGCCGTTTAATGTATAGTAAATTGGACTTATTCAAAGTAGCACCAAACAAACATTATAAATGCATGTTACATTTCCGACTGCACGTTGTGTTTTCTTTTTTATAATGATCAGAGTTTTGAGGTAAGGGATGTTTTCATTTGCCATTCACTGACAGTCAGGCTCATCCAGTTCATCAAACTCCGTCTTTTAAAATCGAAATCGAAAGCGGAATAAAGCAGTCTCCTCATAAAAGCCGGTGTATCAGCACGGCGTTACATTGAAAACATATGATTCAATTCGTGCCTTCTGATTGGTTCTCAGGATATAGCGGCTTTTGCTGTCAAAGGGAGGTGGCGTTTAGAGGCTTTTGCCAACAAACTGTTATTCCTGAATGCGCTGATGCTGAGATTTGGATGATTAGAAGCAAATCTATTTGTTGACGGTGTACTACGTGCCTAAAGCACTCACTCCATGTCATTATCTCATTTTTGGCGGAAATGGCGTTTAGCGGCTTTTGCATCTGAACACTTCATATATATATATATATATATATATATATAAACAGGCTAATAATAATTCAACCTTAATAATATAATAATTTTATTCCAGCCAAACTTAAAAAATCACCAGAAACAAAATATATAATAGAAACTACTATGAATATGTTCTCTGTTAATCACTTTGGAAATATTTAAAAAATAATTAAAATTTAATTAGCAAACACCCATAAATCACAAGCCATGGGCAATTTCATTTATCACATACAGTCATATACAGCTCATTTTATTCAATACTTTTGACTCAGATTTTCTTTCTATACTGTATAGGTTTACTGTATACTGTATAGCATTCACATGCTGCACTTGCACAGAGTGTGTTTTAGGTCTGAATGCAAGCGAGTTGATCAAAAGCAGAAGATTTTGTGAACAAACACTGAATGCATCCGAAATCTGAACGCATGCAGTGACCAGAACAAAACAAAGTCTTTCCCCAAACAGGACAGCCGGTTTGTTTTGTTTAACCTTGCAAACAACATCTCACAAACCAATGCTATCTCACGGCAATTCGTAACTTTTTGATTTAATAAGTACTTTAACTTATTTTAATAAGTTAATCAGGTTTCAACTACATTTTACAGACTACAAGGTATGCAAAGTTTAAATATTTTAAGTCACGTTGATATAAGTTGAGATGGCCTAGAAAAGTTCATTTGATTCAACAAAATAATTACGTTTTTACAGTGTGAAGGCCTGTTCACATCGGGACACTATTTGCTCACGGTTTTTTGTCGATGTTTAACACCTAAACAAAGGGCGTGCACACCAACGCGCAAAACACCAGGTGTAAAAAAGTCATTTTTAAAGGAACGCCTCATGCTCGTTGGGTTTAGGCAGCCTGATCTCACGAGAAAACGTAAGTATTTTACGTTTTGACAGTTTAGAGGCTAATTCGTATGAATTCGTACGAGTTCAGTCGTATGAAATTGTACGATTTTAAAAAGGAGGCGTGGCACCTAACCCCACCCCTAAACCCAACCGTGATTGCTGGATGAGCAAATCGTACTAAATTGTACGAATTAGATCGTACAAATTCGTACGAATTAGCCACTAAATCAAAAATTTACGAATTGCCGTGAGATTGTGTTGGTTTAGGGGTGGGGTTTGATGCCACACCTCCTTTTAAAAACCGTGTATTTTTTCGTACGACGGAATTCGTAGCTACTTAACTGACAAAAACAGTTACAGTTCCTTACGAAATCATAACAATTGGTTTGTTTTTGCTGCTGTCGATTGAATCCCTTATTTATTTGACTACATTCGAAACCACTGACGCTCCTTTCCTACTGTATCGTGTTTTATATCACATATTTACATCTCCTCAGTACCGCAAACTACACGCAGCACTTAGCAAACAGCGATTATTTCACAAGTCTTTTGCCTTCATGTCTTGAAAAACACACTTGCACATGTCTTAATCGTACTGAGGATTGGGTCTTAAAGCATATGTAAATATATATATACGAATATGACACATTTACTGAGAAGGATATATGTTAGGTCCTGAACACTAGCGTGCTGATGATATTTAATAGAGTGTACAGTTATATTAACCAAACACACAGAGCCGCCAGGGGTTTTTTCTGGCAAGCTTGCCCATGTTCTAGACACTTCTCTCAGGGTAGACTTGCTTCTCTAAGCTTTACAAAACCTGTCAGGTCGCACCACTGGACAACGTTTACTTTCTGTTTGGTGTCATTTGTATATCGGATCAATAAGAATCTCATGTACTATAATTCATACTTCATACGTGATATTATGATGAATAAGAAACAACCAGAAGTCAAATTCAGAACACAATGGCTTGTTTTTGTTTTCTGAATGCATCTCATGTGGACGCTTGTGACAGATTTGAAAACGAAACATGAAGTAATATATAGGGTTTTTTCCTCTCATTTAATAAAAATCTCCAGAATTTTATGATCATTCTGCTTACACTTAGTGTATGTTTTCATTTGAACGTTTGATTTTTAGCATGCCTTTTTTATTCGCGATGAGTGGAAATGTTTATCGGGTGTATATTGTGATTTTTCTTTTTCATTTAAAATAAATCAGCACTTATTCATGCAGGTTATAATAATATATAACCTAAATAAGACATTGAGCACTTTCCACAAATATGGAATATTTGTTTTCTTAGTGATGCAATTAAAAACTAATGCCTTTTTTTCATTTTCTTTTTAGGAATTGGGATTAATAAATGGGTGTCAAATTATCTTAAAAAACTTTTTTTATTGAAATTATTAAATGGGTGTCAAATTATCATTAAAACAGTTTATTTTTATTTTTTTAAATTGGAATTATTAAATCAGTGTGAAATTATCATTATAAACATTTTTATTTATATTTTTTTGGAATTGGAATTAAAAAATTAGTGTCAAATTATCATTAAAAACATTTTTTATATATTTTTGGGAATTGGAATTAATAAATTAGTGTCAAATTATCATTAAAAACATTTTTTATATGTTTTTTTGGAATTGGAATTAATAAATTAGTGTCAAATTATCATTAAAGCATTTTTTATATATTTTTTTGGAATTGGAATTAATAGTGTCAAATTATCATTATAAATTTTTTTTTGGAATTGGGATTAATAAATGGGTGTCAAATTATTATTATTACTTTTTTGAATTTGTAATTAATAAATAGGTGTCAAATTATGATTAAAAATTTCATTTTTTTGGATTTGGAATTAATAAATGGGTGTCAAATTATCATAATTTTTTTTTTTAATTAGAATTAATAAACGGGTGTCAAATTATCATTAAAAGCATTTTCTTATTTTTTTTATTGTGAATTAATAAATTGGTGTCGAAATTATCATTAAAAACTCTTTTTTTTTTTATTAGAGTTAATAAATGGGTGTCAAATTATCATTATTAATTCATATTTTATAGATTTTTTGGAATTGGAATTAATAAAAGGGTGTCTAAAGATCAACAAAATCGTTTTTATGTATAGTTTTAATTAGATTTGATAAAGGAATTTCAAATTATCATTAGATTTTTTTAAATTAGAATTAATAAATGGATGTCAAATTATCATTAAAAAATATTTTTTATTTATTATTTTTATTGGATTTAATAAATGGGTTTCATAGTATTAAAAAAATGTAGTTTTTATTTATATTTTTGGAACTGGAATTTATAAATGGGTGTCAAGTTAAACTTTACACTCATGCAAAAGCTTTATTCTCCCTACTGAAAGACTTCTAACATTATTTTGCTCATTAAAATTAATAAAATTGTTTTTATTTTAACTTCAATTCGAGTCAAATTCAATTTGTTTAAAATAAAAATTTTAATAAGCCAAAATAAAGTTAAGCAGTTCATAAAAAACAATATGTTCATATTCACGTCCTAGATGAGTGCCATCATAAAAGAGCTCATATAAAAGTAAGTTTAACCTACTGAGGAAGTTGATTCACATAATTTTTAGCTAAAATGTCATGTTTTCTGCCATTTACTCAAAAGAAAAGGCTCAGACTTAAGCGTTTCAGACTTTGTTTTGAACCATATTTGTGGAAATTGTCATTCCAGTATAATAACATTAGAGGTCATACGTAACTTGGCCCAAACAAGATTATACTTTAATATCTGTGGTGATTGAGTGTGTTTGTATTTCAATTTTCCCAGAGCCCTCGGAAACACTGGCTTTTTGTTTCTTTAAATATTGCAAATGAAATCGCCTCAATGAAGGATTAAAAAACTGTCAGGCTTGGAAACTTAATTGTCAGGTCTGCTTATGTGTGTGTGTGTGTGTGTGGCTGAGGCTCTGAATATGATGATGAAATCGAACATGAGAGCGAGGCAAATAACATTGTGTTTTGTTGTTCCTTTTAATTTGCGCACAACACTGTTATTGGCAGGTTGTCCATTTAATATCCTGTAACATTTTGGTATGTTTGCGCACACTTTTCATGACCTTACGGCAGAGCACTTAAAGCTTTGGTTGTTAAAGAGAGGACAAATAAATGTCAAATGTCACGTGTCTTTTAATCACATATGTACCAAGTCATTATTGAATACAGTACATCATTGTATACATCTGTTTTGTCTTTGTGTGTGTGTGTGTGTGTGTGTGTGTGTGTGTGTGTGTGTGTGTTTTACACCTTTCTACTATAGTCGGGATTCAAGTAGCTTAACTCATTACATTATGGAAACTCCAATGGTAAAAATTTACACTTTGATTTTGTGCTGTTCAGTTGGACCACCCTTTCGTTATGTTGGGGGCTGTTTTTGCCCCATTGACTTCCATTTTAAGCACATTGTTGATTGCAAAGCCATGACAGCATATAATCATGCATTCTTGATTGTTGCTGATTTTCCCTGTTGGGAAGAGGTCAGATTTGTGATTTGTACTGTTGATCATTAGTTGGTCAGCATTAACCCTTTAGATAGGCCTGTGCAAAAAGTTTCAGGCTTTAATATGGAGTTCTCTGGAGTAAAACAGCAGATTATAGTGTGTGCAGAAATAAGCACACAAGGCTTATTTTGATTTTCTCATATTAAGGTAAGTGAGCAAATGCATCTAAAAATAGAGCTTGCGTGTTCCTTTAGTGATATCGCTTCGACTCACGCTGAAAATGACAGACGTGAATCAACAAACTGAGGATATGATGACGTGCCTGTCAATCAATATTGGTGGGTGGGGGGACCGCTCTCCTACGTAAAGTTGCGGTCGGTTTGAAAACCGCTCCAATTGGTCCACCGTTTTTTATGTTGTTAAATTGAAAAAAAAGCACTGGGTGTGTTTATATCACCCCAATATGACGGTCTATACACCATACATGCACATATGTCTGTCCAAACAGCTTAAAAAGTAGATTTTTTACCATAGGTGCCCTTTAAAATAAATCACTTGAATTTTGATGTTTGAATTAAATTATGGGAAACAAAAAATGTTATCTGCTTCAACTGCAAGCATGATGTGGAAACAGAAACTATAAATCCATAAAAATGAAAGTTGCTTGCCCTTTATTGGTGTCGCGATTCAAGTTAATCTACAGCACCGCTTTAATTGTAAACTGAGTTCTTATTAATTTTGCTGTAAAAATACATTAAAAAGGAATTATAATAGTATTTTCAACAGGAAACTGATTTCAAGTGACAGTTAGTTTTAAAATATTATTGAAGAGAGACAGCTGGAGAGCCACATATTTTTGGTCAAAGAGCATACCTGTCAACCCTCCCGTATTTCCCGGGATTCTCCCGTATTTTACAGTTCTATCCCTCTATCATCCCGTAAAAGTATTTTCCCGTATTTCTCCCGTATTTTCAGTCTTTCTCTGAAGGGCGGCAAATAAACATTAAAGAGCCGAGCCTCCCTATACGCAACCCATACCGCCGAACCACCAGGGGCCGCCACTTGCTCTTAAATGGAATGTTCTGTCCTGTATCTTTCCCTTCATTTAGGCATGAAAACACTTTGAAATAAATATAAAAACGCAATTCCCTTTACTTTTCATTACAGGTGCCATCTCCCCTTCATATGTAATCCACAAAACAGTCATGACTGTCAGCTGACGCGCTCCATAGTAATAAATAGACGCTGTTTACCAAACAGATTTTGTAAACACGATTTGAAGTGGAGTGAAAGTCTGGGTTTTGAGTGCGTGTTTGAACAGACATATACACAGAATTAATAATAATAATATCTAAAGCATTTTTAAAGTGACACCTGTTATTTTATGTAACCAAACGAAAAAAAAATCTAAATAAATAAGAGTTTCACAGTGGCGCAGTGGATAGCACAATCACCTCACAGCAAGAAGTTCACTGGTTCAAGCCTCGGCTGAGTCAGTTGGCATTTCTGTGTGGAGTTTGCATGTTCTTCCTGTGTTGGCGTGGGTTTCATCCGGGTGCTCCGGTTTCCCCCAGAGTCAAAAGACATGCGGTGTACACTGTAAAAAGTGAAGCAAGTAAACCAATCGCCTTAAAAGCAACAAGATGACTTTACAAAGATAAAGTAAACCCATTGTAACTTGGAACTGTTAGGCTGACTTAATTTTTATAATTTTGCTTATCGTACTCACTTTTTTAAAGTCAACTAATTCTTTTTTTTACAGTGTCAGACTATTTTAGCACGTCTGTTTTCAAATAATTACTGTAATTATTACAATATTACATATTTGGTTAAAAAAGGGACTACTCCAAAAAGAAAATGACTGAATAAATAAACATAAAACAGACAAATTAGCCAAACAAATTGCAAGAATTGTGTTGTTTCAGCTCATGTTAAACAGGTATTTTGAACAAGCAGCAGTAATCATTTTTTGAGTGTATGTTAACACTTTACAATAGGATCATAGATGAGGTTATTTAATTTACTAACTATCAATGAGCAAATATGTATCATCTTACTCATTTTTACTCAATATAATCTCAGCTGCATGGTGGCGCAGTGGGTAGCACGGTCGCCTCATAGCAAGAAGTTCACTGGTTCGAGCCTCGGCTGTGTCCGTTTCTGTGTGGAGTTTGCATGTTCTCCCAGTGTTGCCGTAGGTTCCCTCCGGGTGCTCCGGTTTCCCCCACAAGTCCAAAGACATGCGGTACAGGTGAATTGGGTAAGCTAAATTGTCAGTAGTGTGTGTGTGAATGAGTGCGTAGGGATGTTTCCCAGTGATGGGTTGCAGCTGGAAGGGCATCCGCTGCATAAAAACATATGCTGGATAAGTTGGTGGTTCATTCCGCTGTGGCCACCTCAAACTAATAAAGGGACTAAACCGAAAAGAAAATGAATGAATAATCACGGGTTGATTAAAATACATGTCCCTTGACTCCTAAATCTAATAATACGAACACATACAGCTTTTGATTAACAATGATGTGTTAGTAATTAACATAATACTATGTATATTAGTAATATATTACTAATATATGTATAATGTATTATGTATAATACCAATAAATGGTACTGTCAGCTCATTTTAACACATTTTTTATTGTAAATATGTATAAACCAAGTACAGGAAAATACATCTCACAACAATTATGAACAAAATAAAATAATAAAAATAAAATAAAATGAGAGAGATTATCTTAGTTATACAATCAAAGTAGAGACAGATGCCAGGGGTAAATAAATAAATAGGTAAGATAATAAAAAACATTTATTTAATCAAATGAAATTAACATAATGCTTGATATATATATATATTTTTTTAGCTTTTTTGTTTCTAATGTTACATAGTGTACACTGAAAAAAGTGTTGCATGCAAAACTGTTGCAAACAATTTATTTGTGTTGAATTTAAACAAACTAATTAAATTTAACAATGTTCAACATAATTTGTTTGTTTAAATTCAGCCCAAATAAATTGTTTACAACCACTTAACGTAAAAAAATTGAGTAAATCCAAGGAATCATCTTTGAATAATTTTTTTCAGTGTAATACCATATTGTTTCATCTCCTTTATAAAATGTTCACAATTTGGCTTAGCTTTGGCCCATTTCTTGACATGAATATGTTATTTTCCAGCTATTTTGTTTAAGAAAATAGGTTGTACTTTTTTAATCAATTCCATCTTGTACTAAAACAAATAGGACATCATATAATCCAGTTTGTATTAGTGTACCAAATGTCCTTGAAATAAAGTTAGAAACATCAATCTAAAATAATCTTGAGTATACACATTGAAAAAACAGATGAGTAACAGATTCTTTAACAATACCACAAAAACAACAAGAGTTTTTTCTATCCACTTCAAACCGTTCAAATAACTCTTTTACCGGATAAATTCTGTGTAACATTTTAAAAGGTACCTGTCTTACTTTATTACTTATAAAAAATTCATTGTTAGTAGCCATACTTTCATCCACTCAATGTTTCCAGATTTTGATGAGTCCAGAAGACTGTTAAAGATGGTATATGATTTCTTTTTAAAATATTTCTAATATACCTATATTACTACATTTCGTCACCTTAGAATTATAAGGTTCTATCTGACATTTTTGTCAAAATTGAGTTATTCACATACTCTTATTAAATGACATCTTATTTACATTATGTGATGTTTTTGTATAAGTTGTTTACATTTTAAGACTTTTTATTTTAAAAACAAAAACGGTTTATCTACAAAGTTGAACTCTAGCTTGGCTCTATAAGGTTCTTTCTGTGAGCCAATCATTATTTTGAATGCACGCACGAGGACCAATCAGGATCAGCTTTCTTTACCATTTCGCCAGACTGCTCCAGTGACAGCGGGAAAGACCAGAAAGACAAAATCAGAGTCGACTAAATAATGCCGCACCACACAAAATTGAGAAGTGTGTAAATGTAATGATTAAGAAGCTTTTTTGACATTGAGATGAAATGTTAAATTTGACATTGTTAAAAAAGAAACAAATATTTAAAAAATCTATATTAAATGTGACATACTTTTATTTGTGTATTTTTATTAGTGAAACATTTTTCAGTGTTCATTAAACTCATTTGCTTATTGTCTGTTTTCTTTTAAAGTCTTTAAATCTTATTAGGCATTGAAGGGTAAATACTTAATTAATTAAATAATTATTTATTTTATGGGACATAATTCAATCAATATAATTCAATAATTCAAATTAAGCATAAAATGTTATAAATATTAACATATTAATTTGATAAAATTGACATCTGCACAGGACAAAATATTTAGCACAGCCGTGTGTGCTTAAACAAGAAAAAAAATCATCCTAAAACATGAAATAAATGTTATAGAAAGCAAAAATGTAACTTTCTCAAGCATCAACATATTGTTACAACACCATATTATATATTTTTTGATTGTATTTCTTGAAAATTAATGCTTCAATGAATGATCTGCCAGATAGAACCTTATAATTCCAAGTGGAAAATGACCTTTCAGAATGAGAAGGTTTTATCAGTATTTACCAAGGTTTTTTTTACTCCAATTTGCAAATGTAAGAGAACTTTGATAATTTACATTTAGAGAGCATTTAGGGTCTCTGTCATGTTCATGTATGAAAGAGAACTGTTACACACATATTGTTTGCTATATGGAATGCAAAATCTTTGAAGCTCAATATCTCAAAATCATGTAGAATGCAGATACAGATACTGAGGCTGTACTTTCTTCGTCAGCTAAGGAAGTTTAACCTCCCAAAGGAGCTGCTGAAACAGTTATACACCTCCATCATTGAATAAGTCATCTGCACAACAATAACTGTCTGGTTTAGCTCAGCTACTAAATATGATCTCCAAAGACTACGTCGAATAGTTCGGACTGCTGAGCAGATCACTGGTACAACCCTTCCTACTCCCCAAGAACTGTACTTATCCAGAGCGAGCAAAAGGGCTGCCAAAATCACTCTGGACCCCTCACACCCAGCACACTGCCTCTTTGAACTTTTACCTTCTGGTCGACACTACAGAGCACTGCGCACCAGAACAGCCCGACACAGAAACAGTTTCTTCCCTCAGGCAATCCATCTTATGAACACTTGATGATAATAATTGTGGAACCAACATCACTACTTGCTATACACTTTTATACACATATACACTTATTTAACAACACACTTTACATGCCAATTTGCATTACATACACTTGTCAATTTGTATATTTGCATTCACTACTTCTATTTTTTAAAATATATTTATTATCTGTTTTTTGTCCTGTCTCTGTAATGCTGTTGCACTGTAGAAGCTCTGTCACGAAAACAAATTCCTCGTATGTGTGAACATACCTGGCAATAAAGCTCTTTCTGATTCTGATTCTGATAGCACCTTATAATTCCAAGGTGACGATTTATCAATGTTAATATGATCAATAATAAAACATCATCACTTGTCATTGGCTGTTGGTCCACATAATATACAGAATTACGCAAAAGTGATACAACTTTACTTGGTATTGCATCAAAAATAACAGCATAGTCTTTTGGTTTTACAGGAACTTTACATTGTTTAAGGAATTCCGAGTTTGAAAAAATCAATCCATGTTCATCAAGTAATTGACTGACTGTAAATATTCCATTGTCATACCATGATTGAGTAAATATAGACTTCCTTTTGTGCAAGATATTTCTATTATTCCGCAGAAAATACCGATGTAGTGCTTATTTTAACTTACTGTACAGAGTAATCAAACATCTTCCTCCTGTCTCTGTCGTCTCTAATGATTATTCATTTATTCATAAATATCCACATTCATTGGCCGCAAAAACAGGTGACGACACACACACTTCAAACCTCGTTCACACACGCGCCCCTCCCCCAACGCCCGTTCCGTGCGTGCTGACGTAATTTGCGCCGTGACGCTGACGTCGGGGAGGCTGCGATGACGACGGGATTCCACGGTGGGACGGGCCGACTCTGCAAATGGCTACGAGGTGCAATTTGTCGATTTCTTCATCGTTAATCTCTTCTCCTGCTGCTCGGAAGAAAGCGCACACCCGCTCTACTTCGCAGGCAGCCCTCAGGTGAGTGCGCTGGGTGCTTTTGGACCGGGATGCGGGTGTTTTTCGGCGTGTTTGAGGCCTTATCTGCGGGGTCCGCCCTCCGCTCGCGACAACAACAACAACAACAGACACCGATATACGGGCCTCGGCAGAAGAGAAATGTTATAAATACTTCATATGCGCGGTAAAACACTACCGCAGTTTTGATGGGTGTGTTATTTAAGCCTAGAGATATGTATTTAACCACTGGTTGGAGAAGAATGGAGGCCTTTTAGCTTAATGTTGGTCGGCTAACGTTAGTGAAACCGCCGCGCGCGTCTGACTGACTGACTGACTGACAGACAGACAGACAGATAGAGCTAACTAGGTTTACACTGTTAATGCAGTAAAACTGGTTATTTTATTGTTGAGTTAACCATGATTGCCATTAAAAAGAAATGAAATGGCTCTCATTCAAGTGGTGTGATGAAAACTGTGGTTGCCATGGTGCAATCAATGACTGTAGCTGATATAATGCATCTTTTTGGTTTCATTTTTGAATGACAGTGCTGCACAATATTATTTATACACTAATTATATATTATGCACGACGTATAATAATTTAGATTTTTTTTAGCAGTTGTATTAACGCCATAGTCGTTAAGGCAGTATATGTTCTGGTAGCTTCTTTCATTTCTTGGTGGAGATCCTGTAATTATTATGACTGCACAGTTGAAATAATAACTGTGGTATTTTGGTGGAGACTGTGATTACTGTGGCATCATGATTACATAAGTGATACTTACTGTGTCATTGTAATAAATGAATGGGGATTTAATAAATCGCAAATGAATGGGGATTTAATGTTATTGCAAATATAAGATGTAGTGATAACCATAGTTTCTGGTAGTAGGGTGGCACGGTTTAGCGGTACTATGGTAGTATCGCGATGCTGTGGCTCCAAAATACCGGCGATGCCACTGTAGTTTGTAAACGGTAGTATCGTCATTAACGGTCTGTCTACAATAGATAATGTTGGATGTGGAAAAGTCACTAAAATGCTCACATGTTTGTTTTAAAGCCTTTTAAGGTTGCAGGTTTTCTGACGTTTCAAACTCACATCTGAATTGATTCATTTCTGTTCCTCTCAATAGGATTTAGTAGCTACAACAACTGCGACAATCTCTTAAAAAGAACGACTCGCAAAGTGAAATTTTGAATTACTTTGAATTGTTACCTGATAAGACAAAAAACTATTAATGAAAAAAAAATAGCAACAAGAAGCATTGAAACTATTTTTGAGCACTTCGTATGACCTATTTTTGTTGGAAAAATGCTCTTTTTGTAACAAATTTCATTTGGTATATTTTAAATCTTTATTTTAATGTATTTTTGGTTGGTCAGTTATCTACGAAATAAACAAATCTATTAAATTTTAGGTGAAGTGACGTACAAATAATACTTTTTTCAGTTAAAAGGGAATTATGAATTAAATTCAAGACCTATTATAACATGTAAAATATAGTATTTCTGACAATTTTCTTTATAATTTGAGTTATGAATTGCAGTATCGTAATACTACTAGGTATCGTGATACTTCAGCTGGTATAGTGTCGTAAGATGAATTAATGGTATCGCGACAACCCTATCTGATAGATGACAGCACATTCATTCATTTTCAAGGAAGCTGATTTTAATGATAGCTGATCGATCGTTGTGGTCAAACCAATCCAAGGTTGTGAATTTATTGCATTTGTCTTTGTTAAACCCTTTAATTTACAGTTGTGTTTAATAGCAGAATATGTGCAGTAAAACTACACATAGGTCATGAGACATTAAAACTGAGATAAAGTTGGTGTTAAATTCACACATTCAGACTTTCTCCTTAATAATATCAGTTCAGGAAAGTATTCTTTGCAAATTCTAAATAGCAAAATCATATGATCAGCCAATGACTATCAAAATACAACAATGTTCACAGTAGGGTTGCACAGTTTACCGGTATTATGGTAGTATTGTGATACTATGACACTTCCATTGATTTTTAGACATTAAAAACAACTCGTTACACTGCTTAATTTATATTTTAAATCATATATTTTCTTGTTATATATTTTCTTGTTATATTATTCTACTTTGTCTATATAGTCATGGACACGCTTGTTTGTAAAGCAAGTACTTTGACCACTTTTTTTGGCGTTTATTATTCCGATTCAGTTTCCTATGGGAGGAATGACTAGGAAGTTATAAAACAATCGCAAAAACGAGCACACTTCCGCACTTTAGAATAAGGTCATGGTAACATATACATCATCTTTGCTTCAAATCTAAATCTGTAAAGTTGTGTTTCTCCTCATAACTGGTTGGTTTGGTTCATAGATTATAATGCTGTTGTGAAGACTATTCCAAAACCAGCGGTCCAGAAATTGGCATAGAGAAACTGTTTCTAAATTATAAGAACTTGCAAAATAAGAAGCTCTTATAATCTTTGGCATTTTGGCAGCTCCTAAATTTTTCCTCTGTTTTTAAATATTGAGGTTTTTCCCATTCATTTTTCTCACAGCAGTTTTTGTAGAATCATTATAATCCGTGATCCAAACCAACCAGCCATTACAAACATGTATTTGGAGCATTTTATTGCCAAGTATGCACACAAATATACAAGTAGTTTTAGAATGATACGATATTAGGAAGTTACTGATTAAAATCAATTACCTTACACACAAATAAATGGAATTTTTTTTCTTTGAAACCCGACTAATGCGCTCCATTCCCTCTCCCCACTGTTTTACACCAGTAACTAAGGTGTTTATCTGCGTTTGCCATGGCAATTGTCAGTCAGGGTTGCTGAAGAGAGGCATGTGGTGTGTTTGTTGTGTTTCTGTCAGATCCGCGTGGTGCTGCTAGATGATCCTCCGGCTCTCCTGCTCATGTTTTGGTGTTGGGTTTCTCATGTGTGGACAATCTGACTCACGGTTTGACTTTGGAATGAAATGCATCTGGTTAAAAGTCAACTCAACCTGTTGAATGAGTGTAATGCATGTGATCTAAACACAGCAGGAGAGATAAAGTCTGATTGTGATCGTGTGTGTTTGCACGTCACTGACTGCGTGACGTCTCGGGCCTGGATGTGCGTTCAGTTGTAAACCAGAGTGACAGGAGAGTTTATGAATGAACTCTAGCAATGGGATATGATGACAAACATCCATTTCTAAGGTTTGTTTAGAGACTAACAAACTATTTAGACAAATATGGCATATTTAAAAATTCTCTTCCATTAGAGCAAATGCCATTTGTGCTCACTAGCTGCAGAAACATTTTCTCAAATTTTCTTTATCAGATTTGAAGTCTCAGCTGGCGTTTTGGTCATTTTATCAAATGAATGAATCAGTTCTTCTCAATTTCACACATCTAAGCAACATATGAATATCTTTCACAATATGCATTCATTCAGACCCTTTTCGTTGCGCAGAGGATGCCTTTTTTATAGAAAGTAACGTTTATAAAATGTATGTAAATTTCATTTGTTTGTGCCTGGATGTAGTCATAGAAGCAGATATGACAATCAACTCAAAACTAATTGTTCAGAGTTTACCATATTGACCTTATTCTTTACTGCAGAAGTGGACTTGTTTTTGCGATTGTTTTAAAACTTCCCATTCAGTCGCCTATGGGAGAAATGATTGGAATAGTAAATGACAGAAAATTATCAAAGTACTTGCTTTACGAACAAGTTTGTTCATGACTATACATAAAAAGTTGATTAATGAAATGAGAAAATATCAGTCTGAACATCAAGCAGAATAATGAGGTAAAAATCATCTAAAATCAATGGAGGTGAATGAGACTAGGCATAGGAAGATAACTGGTTTCAAGGTTTACAGCGGTTTTGAAAAGAAGTATTAAAACGGCAAAACATTATGTTATACCGTTCCTAAGGTATAAGGTTTTTTAATATGTTTTTTTCATGTATTGTAAAGAAAAGCTGTGTTTTTAAAACTAATGAAGACATCAAAAGTCAATGATTTATTTAAATTATTGAGCCTGACATGAATGCTGTTCCAAAATATTATGGAAAAAAAGTTGTTGTTGTAAGGACATTTAAAAAGGACTTATTTTAGAGCAGTAATCACAATACTGTGATACCGTGAAACCATGATATTTTATCCAAGATTATCAAGGTTTTCGTCAGAAACTGAATTATTATTTCTGTTTAACGAAGAGAAGATTTTTTCAACACATTTCTAATCATAATAGTTTTAATAACTAATTTCTAATAACTGATTTCTTTTATCTTTGTCATGATGACAGTAAATAATATTTGACTAGATATTTTTCAAGACACTTCTATACAGCTTAAAGTGACATTTAAAGGCTTAACTAGGTTAATTAGGTTAACTAGACAGGTTAGGGTAATTAGGCAAGTTGTTGTATAAGGATAATTTGTTCTGTAGACTATCTGAAAAAAATAGCTTAAAGGGGCTAATAATTTTGACCTTAAAATGATTTTTAAAAAATATAAAACTGCTTTTATTCTAGCCAAAATAAAACAAATAAGACTTTCTCCAGAAGAAAAAATATTATCAGACATACTGTGAAAATTTCCTTGCTGTGTTAAACATCATTTGGGATATATTTAAAAAAGAAAAAATATTCAGAGGGGGAACTAATAATTCTGACTACAACTGTAAGTCAATAGCTATGTTTCCATCCACCTATTTTTATACGCATTTTAGATATGCGCATAACAAAATGGTTGATGGAAACACCAAGATCTGCTTAGATTTTGAAAATGCGAATAAAAAACATATGCGCATAACTAAGTAGGATACATTTTTTATTCAATAAAGAAAAAGATGCGCATAATCTATGATGGAAACACTTTTACCATAAAAATGTCAGTATACACATTTAAAAAAGTAATGTGATTTTGTTATAAGAGATCTTGTGATGATAAAAATGTGTGTGAATGGACAAACCAGCGGCTGAACACATTGTAAAACATCTGAGATGTTGTTTTGGTCATTCTAAAATGCCTTAACCATTTCAGTATTGCATTTATTATATTATTAATTACCTCCAGAATTGTCAAGAGCATCTGCTCCTCGTCTCATGCCTTCAAATGCCACCACACGTTCATTGCATGTTGTCATTGTGTTCTGAAGCACTAGTCATTTATTAAATAAAGAAAAGATTCACATAGCTTCTCCTACCGCAGTAAATTCTGTTTTTACTTTTGATATTTGGTGCCAGTTAATCAGGAAGTGACCATTTTGTTCTCTTTGTCTCATTGGTTAAAAGCGCTGTTTTATTTGCACGTCCTTTATGCGAAATTCCAGTTTTGCGCATACATTTATTTTGCATCTTTGGATGGAAACATAGCTAATAGCTGCTGCTTTTCCTCCAAATATCTTCTATTGTTTTGAACAGAAGAAAGAAACTTGGGTTTGGAACTCTTAGGGGATGAGTAAATGATGACTACAATGTAAAATTTTGGGTGAACTATTACTTTTAAGACCGTTGATAGTGCGTGTGTGCGTGTGTGTGTGCGTGCGTGCGTGCGTTTAAAACAAGTCTTGTGTAATTGCTTGGTTAATTTAGTTGTCTTTTGGTTTCCAAATTAATACTGGTAAGTCGTGGTGAATGTTGAGTCTGGTCAAGTCAACTCGCTGTGCTGCAGATGTGTTGAACATGTCGGTTTACGCTAATCCACAGTTGAATAAAATACAAAAGCTCTGTGTACATGGCTATGAATGAGGCTGAGCTAGAGGTGGTGACAGAATTATACCTCTCTGGCTGAGTCTTAAGCAAAGCACCAAACATATTGTTTTCTTTTTGTCCTGACATAAAGAACCAAGAGAAGTGTGAACACACCTTAAGATAATCCTTATTTTTGTTTCTATTCTCTTACAGGCTGCAAGCAAAAAATTAAAGTGTAGTGTTTTGTTAATAAATTTCTATTTCAATTCAATACATATTTATTTAGAGTGCAAACCTTTGTGTAGTTATTTTAAAGGAACACTCCACCTTTTTTAAAAAAAGACCCATTTTACAAGTCTCTTCTAGAGTTAAACAGTTGACATGAACTATTTCTGAAACCATTCAGCTGATTTATTTTTCCTGCATGGTTGATATTAGCATAGCTTAACATAATTCATTGAATCGAATTTGACCATTAGATTTTATTTTTAAAGGAACACTCCTCCTTTTTTTGAAAAAGGCTCATTTTACAAGTCTCCTGAGGTTAAACAGTTGACTTGAACCATCATTAAACCATTCAGTCAATGTCTTGTTCTGGTGGAAGACAAAAAAATATAGTACCTGCTTTTGACTTGATATCTGAAGTCACATTCTGAAATTTGGTATTTTTAAAAAGAAAAACAAAGAAACTGAATTTTTGTGCAATAATATGCTGATTTTAGCAGTGTTTTAAATGCACAATTGTAGTTTTGTTCAAGTTACTCCCTGTTTCAAAGCATTTAAAATTGTTTAATAAAACAGTGCCTCAAAGTTCTCTAAACGTTTGTCAGCTTATATAGATTGACCCTCCTGAATGTATTTTCATTTGTATTAGTATGATTTAAGGCTTTATTTATGTTATTATTATTATTATTTTGTTTATTATACACTGAAAAAAAATTATTCAAAGATGATTGCTTGGATTTACTCAATTGTTTTACGTTAAGTGGTTGTAAACAATTTATTTGGGCTGAATTTAAACAAACATATTAAGTTGAACATTATTAAATTTAATTTGTTTGTTTAAATTCAACACAAATAAATTGTTTGCAACAGTTTTGCATGCAACACTTTTTTCAAAAAATGAAAAATGAAAATGCCTGTTTATTAATTGAAGGTTAAAAAAGAAAGACAAAAAGTTCTTGTTCTGGCAGGTTTGCTATTAGCTTAACATAATGAATTGAATCGAATTTGACCATTAACATTTCAGTAAAAAAAGAGTTATTATTATTGTTTGAACGACTAATGGCGGGTGGCACGTAGGCATAGGACGATAACATGTTTCAAGGTTTACCGCTGTTTTGGAAAAGTCAAAGTTTTAAAACCACTACAATTTTTTGTTATACCATTCCTACGGTATATGTAAGCTCATTTATTCATTTTCTTTTCATCTTAGTCCCTTTAATAATCAGGGGTCGCCACAGCAGAATAAACTGCTGGTAAGTTTTGTTACGTGTTTTTTACGACTATTTAAATTTTTTTTTTAGGGTGAAATTATGCATACATATCTCACGTTTAAAAATGATACCTTGAATCCGTGATATTTTTATCCAAGGTTATCATAACGGCACGGTGGATGAGTGGTTAGCACTGTTGCTTCACTGCAAGAAGGTCGCTAGTTCGAGTCCCGTCTGGACCAGTTATAATTTCTGTGTGGACGTTTGCATGTTCTCTCCGTGTTCGTTTGGGTTTCCTCCAGGTGCTCCTGTTTCCCCGACAGTCATGCGGTAACTGAATTGGATGAACTAAATTGGCCGTGGTGTATGTATGTAAATGCGAGAGTGTGGGTGTTTCCCAGTACTGGGTTGCTTTTCTGCTGGAGATACTGTTGTCCTAAAAACAAAAATCTTGCATGTACTGTAGGATTGGTATAACAGAAAAATTTGCCCGTTTGAAAACCTTAACTTTTCCAAATCACGGTATATCTTGAAAACGGTTATCATCCCATGACTAACTAGAATAGTTGGTGGTTCATTCTGCTGTGGAAACACCTGATAAATAAAATGAATGAATGACTAATGATCAAATCCAATTCAATGAATTATGTGAACAGTGTATAGTGACCCCACCAGAACAAGAAATTGACTGTATGGTTTCAAAAATGGTTCAAGTCAACTGTTTAACATGATAAATGTTTAACTTTATTTTAGCTGATAATTAGTGTCATGGTTTCAATTGTTGCGAGTAAAAATTATGACTCGCACCGTTTCTTGAATTTGCTCTTTTACATTAAACTTAAGGATAAGGTGCATATTTTGCATTAACGGTGTGTAAGGTGGTTGTCCGTTGGTGCTTTAGTGAAATGAAACAGAATCAGTCCCAGAGGTGCTTCAGGAATGAGAACGCTCTATGCAGATTGACCTTCAGGACAGTAAGAGTGACACCTGAGATGGACAAAAAAATACTGAATGATTCCTCTGTTCACCTACAGTCAGTTGACCTGAATACAAGTCACGTCTCCAAAGAGAGGGTTGTGAATACCCAGCCTTGCCATGCGGAAAGCAGTAGAAACCTCTACGTTTTGGAAATAGTTTGACTGCACAAAGCTAACAGGCTTCATTTGCATATGTTTGTTTTAAATTTGAACACTTTGCATTTACTCGTGTAATTCCATTTGTGCAGATCACGAGACCGCCATACTGTTGAGTCACCGAAGGGCCCAATCAGATTGAAGACGGACCCCTCAGCTGTAGTAAACATGAGCGTTTGCCTGTTAGAGATATGTTTTATCAGTAGTTTCCAGACGGCTTCAGTGTGTCCTCGACTGGAACCATGTGTTTGAATGTTTTTGGGTTGGAACGCTGTTGCCCTCTGGCCATGTACCAAATAAACTCACTCCATATGACTCTCAGGAGACACACAGGGTCACTGAAGTCGTCCCATCCATGACACGGTTTACTCATGCTCTGTTTATTGTATGACAGCTTGGGTTTGTTATCTTCTGCAGAATGGTATCTTCTCGATCTTTATGCGTCTTTAGTTAGAGCTTCAGCGATAAGTTTTAAAGGAAGCATGGTAAAAAGCAAAAATCCAGTGTTGTTGGTTGAGCCACTTCCAGAGAAGAGAAACGAGATGGTTAGAATGTGTATTTTTAGATCAACTGAAGGGTTTTGCTTTTTCTTTCAAGCTAACTTTGATTACAGTAATTTTGATATCAAAGTTTTTGATGTGTTTATATAGCTCATGTCTGTAGTAGGACTGCAAGATATTGGAAATATCTGACTAGGGCTGCAACTAACAATTATTTTAATAATCAATTAATCTGTCTATTATTTTTTTTTGATTTATCGATGAATCGGATTTAAAAAAAAGCATTAATTTCCAACTCTTTATTCAAAAACAGAACTAAAATCTTTATAAAGTGCACAAGCATGTTGTCCATTAACATCCTTGAGCTGTTATAATAATAATAAAATTTTCAAAACTTGGTTCTGTGTAGAGTTTGCATGTTCTCTCTGCGTTTGCGTGGGTTTCCTCCGGGTGCTCTGGTTTCCCCCCACAGTCCAACGACGTGGTACAGGTGAATTGGGTAGGCTAAATTGTCCATAGTGTATGTATGTTTGCGAATGAGTGCGTATGGGTTTCCCAGTGATGGGTTGCAGCTGGAAGGGCATCCACTGCGTAAAACATATGCTGGATAAGTTGGCGGTTCATTCCGCTGTGGCGACCCCAGATTAATAAAGAGACTAAGCCGAAAAGAAAATAAGTGAATAAAAACTTGGTAGTTTTGTCCTGTTTTCAATCAAAATATCTAACAAAATCTTAAATCAAGATACATACTACACACAAGAAATAGCAAGAGAAATTATGTCTTGTTTACTGAAAAACCCACCTCAAAATTAAGTGATTGTTTGCTTAAAACAAGCTAAATTATTTGTAATCTCAAACAGAAGTTATGTATCACTTAATTTTCTCATGCCATTTTTCCTGTCTAGTAGCTATAGATGACAACAGATGGAAAAATAAATGATCCAAAACAGGCGAGTGAATAAAAACGTGTCTTTAGTCTTGCAATGCAAAGTAACTAAACCACCGCTTCTTTACTTCTGTTATCAACCCTTTCACTGGGGAGTTTAAAAGATTCTATCCGGCCCCGGGAGTCAGTTTTGTTGACGATGATTATTTTAGAACGTTCACCCTGTTTGTCACGTGACACACCACAGCCTCAATAGCGCTGTATGACAGATGTAGGCTTGTGCCGGTATTCGGTAATGCGATAAATCACGGTAATGAATATGCAGGATATTGTTATCGCGGGCACTTCAAAATACCGTGAAAAATAATAGATCCGAATTTATATTCTTAGAACGCGCCTTAGCTTATTTTCCATCAACCGCTTGAAGAAACACTGCGTATATGCTGCGCAGAACTGATGCGCACTCTGATGTAAACAATCCCCGCATGTAGAAGCACTGTGCGCGCGCCGCCGCTGCCACCGCTCTCTAATCCTCACACGAAGAAGAAGCATGGCGGAAAGAGGAACGCTGCCGACAATTTATCCCCCTTCAAAAAAAAAGTCAGAGGTTTGGAAATATTTTGGGTTCCAAAAAATGCAGAGGGATTGCTGATCGAAGACGGTTTCCCTTTGCACATTCACTTTGATATAATTGCTCAAGTTTACTTTTATATTGTGTATTGTTTTATTTATATTTATTTGTATTTAAATGTTTGAAGTACTTTTAGTTAATTACAAAGTTATTAAAGTTACTAAGTTGACGAAACTGAAGTTTTTTGTGTGTTTTACCTGTTTCTCTAGTAAAATTACAATATCGTGATAATACCGTATACCGTGATAAAAGCTCAATCAATTAATCGCAGCATGAAAATGTGATACCGGCACATGCCTAGACAGATGTGTCCCTTTTATTATTCTTTTCTGTTTTATTATACAAAATATTTACACGCTCATCAAGTCAACTACCTGATATTCCAATTCACTAAAACGTGTGAGTGTTTTTGTTGTTTAAAAGACGTATAAATGATCTTGATCGTGATCTATAATGTGAGAGGCATTGCCATGTTTATTTGCGGCCACGCACATGCCTCATTCATAAAAGCAGAACACGCAGGATTCAGCACGTAAATTCATCAGTTGTTCCCAAAATGCATGCAAGCAAGCGGCTGGTCAGATGGGAGAAGAATAGATTCAACTTTATTGTTACTTTCACTACGTGTATCTGATATGAATAATACACATCGGCAAATTGTATTATATATAATGGATTGTTAGACTTCCATAGACTTTCTAAATGTATTGTTTTACTAGTGCGTGTGTGTATTTGCATGTCTAAAACGTAAAATGAGCATGGAGTGGTTAAAAACACTGTATAATTGTGATAATATGACACGTCTTTCTCTGATTCAGTGCCAGCAAGTTTGAATTTTTCACATCATGCTTGTCAAGTTGGTAGGAAGTAATCACCAGCACTAGGGACATTACGTTCCTCAAAACAGAAAAACTTCAAAACAGAACCAAAGTAGGATTCTGTAGTGATTTACCCTGCTGTTGCTGCCCTCCTCGCCATATATCTTTCCTCTAACCTCTGCTTCTTTAGCTCCACCTTGTCTCTGAGGTGCCGAACTCAGCTGGCATCAGTGTGCGAGAGAGGCAGAGTGCGTTCACTCCACTCCGCGCTCAACTAAAGCTTTTTTAATAATCAAAATCTCCACATCGCGCAACACGACGAATTGATTATGAAATTCGTTGCCAGCGCTTTTAGCAATCGATTTCAAACGATTTAATCGATTCGTTGTTGCAGCCCAAAGTCTGACATTGCAATATTTAGTTTTTCTGCAATATATATTGCGATAGAGTTGGCTTTAATATCTCTATATGTAAAGGATTTATTAATTTAGATTGATTCGAGATGTGTCACCTCACAGCGGGAAGGTCACTGATTCGAGCCTCGGCTGGGCCAGTTGCCGTTTCTGTGTGGAGTTTGCATGTTCTCCCTGCGTTCACGTTGGTTTCCTCCGGGTGCTCCGCTTTCCCCCACAGTCCAAAGACATGCGGTACAGGTGAATTGGGTAGGCTAAATTGTCCGTACTGTATGTATGTGAATGAGTGTGTGTGGATGTTTCCCAGAGATGGGTTGCGGCTGGAAGGGCATCCACTACATAAACGTGCTGGATAAGTTGGCGGTTCATTCCGTTGTGGAGATCCCAGATTATAAATGGACTAAGTTGAAAAGAAAATGAATAGATGAATGATTCGGGATGACAGTTCAATCATTTGCATAAAATTCATAAAAAAAGCATCAATAAACTGATCAAAGATATAAATGAAATAAACAGTACTTTACAATTTTCTTAGGATTACTAATGATATTCAGCCACAGAAATTGAATGAGAAAATGTAAAATAGCACTGTAGAGTCTTTGTCATTTTAATAATTCTATTAATTTATCTAGGGATTCACGATATTGGAAAAAAACTGATATTGCGCTATTTTATTTTTCTGCGATAAATATTGTGATATGATTAGACTTTCTCAAGATGGTTTAAGTAGCTCTATTTGATGATTTTCTGGGGAGACTAACAGTATTCATCTACAGAAATTGAATGCCAACATGCTTTTCTTACTTTGCTTTGTCCCATATCTAGCCTAAACATCGAAAAATTCTTAGATCAAATAAAAATACTGTTTTATTTTCAAGAAATAGAAAAAATAAATAAGTCAAAATAAAGAGTTTTTCCTTAAAACAAGCACAATGATCTGCCAATTTGGACTAGAAACAAGAATTATTGCATAAATTGCATAAATTCCGTATATACAGTAATTAAATACAATTCGATGTGACTAACTGCTTGTTAAGTGGTGACGCGTTGGTGACATATGTAATACTGTTTTCGGGTCCAAGCCGCCACTCTGTTGAATTGACAAAACATTAGTTTATGATCACTTTTTAGTCATATCACACATTAAAGTGAATTGTATATAAAGTCATAGTGTACACAACAATCTCTGGACTTGCTGCATCACAAATACCAAAATTTTAGCAATTTAAAAAAAATGAATCTCTGGCCATCGTATATTAGGCATGGACATATATATATATTGCGATCGTGATTTTCGAAAGTATTACATCGCTTTGTAAACGTTTATTATTACCATTTCATGAGCCTCCCCATACGGTTTGATAGAGCGCTTGAACCAGAAAGCCGCTTTGCGTGACGTCACACTTAACAAGCAGATTGCGAAATCAGTGCTGAAACTATATATTGTGCAGCCCTAAATTTAACCTTCATTAAAGTTACAAACGGTACAATTTCTTTTCCTCAAATGCTTTAAAATGTACTGAAATTTTCACACAAATTATTGTAGACTATTGCGAAATGTGCACATTGCAATATTGATGCTGAAAGATATATTATGCAGCCCCACTCTGTAGAGGTGTACATTTTCCCAAAATGAAATGAACTCTTTGCAGGTTTATAAGGGAGAAGCTTTGAAAACATTTAACTCTGTGTGTAGCAACAACTCTCATTTTCCTCTCATTTGAAAAAAATGTCACATCTACGGTGTTTCCTCTAGGATTTTTTCCAGCTGTGGCAGCAGACTCCGTTGGGCCTTTTACACAGATCTACCAACTACCTGTGGCGTTATTTCATTGACAAATGTCGTGAGCGCTGTATTACAAGTCGAAATCGCATCTCTGTGCTCGAGCACCGATTTCCTCTGTTTGTGCACAAAACATTTTTGGCGCCCTTAAATATACGCTGCTCAAGTGACGACTAGATGGATGGACAGACGGACAGATGGGCATAGATGAATGGATGGAAAGACAGACAGATAGTCAGATAGAAAGGTGGATGGACGAACGGAGAGATGGATGCATGGCTAGATGAACGGACAGATTGATAAATGGATAGATTGATGGATGAATGGATATATGGATAGATAGACGGATAGAGAAGTGGACGGACAGACGAATGGATGAATGGATGGAACTGTACCTGAAGGCCAGTCGGTGGCTTGACGCAGATGCGTATGTAGAATTTGCCATGTGTATGTGTCTCCACTATTGGTTGTAATTGAAGTAAATCAACACTTTGCTCAAGAATCATTAGCAAACACTTGATCAGCAGCAACTCTTCCATGTACTCCACCATCGTTGTGTGTTTATTTGCACTTGCCTTTATCTACATATCCATAAGTAAATACTATACAAATGCATATAATCATGGTTTTCAAAGACTTTCAAGTATTTACAATGAGCTGACACCATTGATATTTTTAAAAACATCCATTATTTTAAACCCTTATGTAAATGAGTGGGAAAAATGCATTAAAAGTTTCCCTTTTTTGGCTGTAAACATCATCTAAATGGCCCCTTAGAGTCAATTAAGCCTGAAATAATAACCAATAAAGTGTGGCGATTGTACATTAATTATGGCCTGTTTTCAGAAAGCTCGACCCAACCACATGACTTGATTTCACCCCACAAGCATGCATCTGCCTGTCTTTGCCCACTGAGTACCATCAGCACCAGAACTACTGTATTTGTACTACAGTGTGAAAAGTAGCTTTGTCACAGATGTTATGCAATGTTGGAATGGACAGTGATGGCTTGAAAAACTGCGGTCTCATATATATTTTTCTTGCTTCTCCACAGGTGTCAGTGTCATAACACTGAGTGACGCCAGCTGCGTGGGTTCATCCAAAATAAACCTTACCTTATTGCTTTTGAGAGTTTGGTAAGATCTAAGCACAAGTACTGAATGAATGTTTTTTTGCCCTTTGATGGTGTTTGATTGTCAACATTTAGGTCGTTGCAGAGAATATTACAACCAAACAACTCAAAGTGAAGTTATAAGATTATAAAACAGCATTTTATGTTAGATATATCTATATTTATAATTAATATATTCATAAATAATACATTACAATTAATGCCACCTTTTCGTTTATACAAATGCCTTCCATTTAAATGGTTAAATTAAAAAAATATTTTTGATAAAAGCATGTTGAATTGATCATACAAGACTAACACATGTATTTCTACTAAAAGCTGAAGATCGTCCTCAGGACATTTGTAATATTTAAACATTTTATTTAACTGTCCTGCTTTTAATATTTGTCAAAGCCCCCCCCCCCCCCCCCCCATTTTTTTATGAAATGAACTCACTTAAATAATTGTTTAGTAAAATATAGCATTTATTTATATATATATATATATATATATATATATATATATATATATATATATATATATATATATATATATATATATATATATATATATATATATATAAATATATATATATATATATATATATATATATATATATATATATATATATATATATAAATATATGTATATGTGTGTATATGTATGTGTGTGTATGTATATATGTATATATATATATATATATATATATATATATATATATATATATATATATATATATATATATATATATATATATATATATATATATATATATAATTAATTTTTTTTTTTTTAACACTATTTACAATAGTAGCATACTACTATATGATTTTCTAAGTACTTTTAACCTTTCTGATCTCTAAATGAATCTTTTAATTCAGAAAGTAAGCCTACTTAGCAAAGTAAAATCATTTAGAAAAAGTACTTTTGCTTTAGGTGACACTGTGGCTAAGTGGTTAGCACTGTCGCCTCACAGCAAGAAAGTCACTGGTTTGGGTCTCGGCTGGGCCAGTTGGCATTTCTGTGTAAAGTTTGCATGTTCTCCCTGTGTTGGTGTGGGTTTCCTCTGGTTATTCTCACGTAAAGTCGGCATGAAACGGAAGTTAAGATGCCAAAATTTCAAAATTTTGAATAATAGAAATAGTTATTATAGTATAAAATAATAATAGAAATATTGATAAATGGATGAAGGCAGGGCAGAAATTAAACGCACGCTGACAGCACCACTCTAAAGTCTATGTAGCCAGAAGTAAAGAAAAGTCGTTTTGAGAGGGAGGTAATGTTATGAGGCTAAATTAATTTTGCAAAATAATAAAGTGCACAGATGCATCATTTATAAATAGCACTACTTCAATAAATGACAAAAGTCTTTTCATCGATCTCAATTGTAAGAGCAACAAATAATAACTTTACTTCTAGTTGATAATTTGGAACAGTGTCAGAAAGTAGATTTTTCCCATGAATCATCTGTTGAGCTGCATCCCAATCATCACAAATACTGCAGAAGACCTACTGGAACCCGCATGGACCCAAGATTCTCATAGAAATCAGTCAAGTTTGGTGAAGGAAAATCGTGGTTTGGGGTTACATTCAGTATGGGGGCGTGCGAGAGATCTGCAGAGAGGATGGCAACATCAACAGCCTGAGGCATCAAGACATTTGTGCTGCCCATTACATTACAAACCACAGGAGAGGGCAAATTCTTCAGCAGGATAGTATGGAGAGAGATTAGACTCAATAATAATTCACGCAAAAGACACGATGTACACATGCGTAGCCAAATTCACGTACGTAAAATATTTATTTATACTTACAAAAACAATTCACATGCACAAAATAAAAATACATTTTCATAAAATACGTTTCACAAATGTAAAACACCATTTGCAAATATATAAGAGTGTACAAAAAGTTTTGAATGTTTAAAATTCACGAGTTCATCCTGAATGAGAATGTGCAAATCCTCTCTCACGTACGACTCACCCTGAATACGAGTGTGTGCATTTTTGAGACTTTCCTGTCAGCACACACCTCCCACGTGAGTCACTCGTGCCCTGTAGCCAATAAAATGCGAGCTTACTGTTCAACCAATCACAACCAATCACAACTCACCATTTGCGCAGTCTGATTTAATTAACGGAGATGATCCTCTAAGAAGAAGAATACTCCTCTATTTAGCATGGCAGGTGAAGAGCGGGATGCGCGGGTAAGTGGTTACTTGATTTCTATAGTGGTTTATGTATGCAAAGATTAAGTATCAAACGTTTGTTAAAGCAATGGCTGCTGTTGTTTATAATGTAAACTTTATAACGTAAATTAAGATCATCTCCGTTAATTAAATCAGACTGCGCAAATGGTGAGTTGTGATTGGTTGAACAGTAAGCTCTCATCTTATTGGCTACAGGGCACGAGTGACTCACGTGGGAGGTGTGTGCTGACAGGAAAGTCTCAAAAATGCACACACTCGTATTCAGGGTGAGTCGTACGTGAGAGAGGATTTGCACATTCTCATTCAGGATGAACTCGTGAATTTTAAACATTCAAAACTTTTTGTACACTCTTATATATTTGCAAATGGTGTTTTACATTTGTGAAACGTATTTTATGAAAATGTATTTTTATTTTGTGCATGTGAATTGTTTTTGTAAGTATAAATAAATATTTTACGTACGTGAATTTGGCTACGCATGTGTACATCGTGTCTTTTGCGTGAATTATTATTGAGTCTAATCTCTCTCCATAGGATAGCGCTCCTTCTCATACTTCAGCCTCCACATCAAAGTTTCTGAAAGCCAACAAGGTTAATGTGCTCTGAGATTGGCCAGCCCAGTCACCAGAAATAAACATTATTGAGCATGTCTGTGGTAAGATGGAGGAGGCATTGAAGATGAATTCAAAGAATCTTGATGAACTCTGGGAGTCCTGCAAGAACGCTTTCTTTACCATTCCAGATGACTTTATTAATCAGTGATTTGAGTCATTGCAGAGATGTATGGAGGCAGTCCTCCAAGCTCATGATGGAGTCAGACACAATATTCATTCTGTTTCCACTGCAGCATGACTTTATATTCTATACTGGACATTATTTCTGTTAATGACAAGACTTTAGTCTAAGCAAAGTCAGACCTTACTGTCCTAATTAAACAATTATAAATCAAGACATGATCATATTTTATTTAGGTAAAATAAGTGTAATCTAGAGGCCTTTGCCTTTCATATAAGCCACTTCTGATACCAAATCAACTAGAAGTCAAGTTATTATTTGTTGTTTCTAAAATCTGTATAGGCCACAAGACTTTTGTCAGGTAGTGTATATACTTATAAAATAAGTAATTTTTGATTTCATGTCAACTTTAATATGCATGAATGGGAAGTATCGGCTGTTCCTTGTTTCATCATTAAATGTTTCCTTTTTCTTCTTCCAGACTGAAGTCAGCAGGAGAGGTCGAACGAGTGGCAGAAGACACGAGTGTTGCACCCGCACTCCTTCACCGGGGCTATGGTAAATAAACAAACACCACCAACATCTCTCTTTCCCAGTGTGGGACTCCCAGGCATCATTTTAAATGCTGAATCGGAAACTGCTCATTGATTTCTCCAGCTTTTAATCAGCTGAAATGAACGCTGCTCAGACAGTGTCAGGGTGCCGTTCTGACTGCTGTCTCAGCGCAGATCAATGGCCTCTTTAGATAGACAGACAGAGAGAATGAATGGACACATGTGCGCTAGTGTCATCGCTGTGTGCTGCTCGTTACAAAACACTTCCCACTCTAAATCCTGATTGGATGAAATGCTTTCACTGCTGTTGTAAAATGGCTGATAGAGCATCAGATAAATTCTCTGTTAATACACAAATTAATTACTTCCTTTATGACTATAAAGAGCCCGCATTTAGAATTATTGATATTGTTATTAATTGCACTGCTGTTTAAATACTTGGTTTTAAAAAAACTTATTTTGCACACCAGATTTGGGTTAATTTGAGGAAAAATACAAGAAAAACGATACATTGCTAAACATTTGTCTTGTTTCTAGTACAAATATCTACAAATTCTTAAATCAAGAAGCATTTTCTAGACTAGAAGTAAAAGTTATTATTTTATTTTCAGAAAAAACAAGTAATTTATTTTACTTGCCAGACTGGCAGATTATGTATCTTGTTTATGTAAAATAATATTGTTTTCAGTTTGAAAAAATACTATTTTACTCATCCAATAATTGAACTTGTTTTAAGGAAAACACTATTAGTTCAGAAAAAAATAAATGTTTTTACTATAGAAAAAGACCTAAATCCTAAAACAAGACAGAAACTCGTGAAAGACAAATAGGCATAGAGACAAGATTCAATCGTTTCTAATGTGGCATAGTTCACGACAACTGATACCATGTCTTCGACGCTACACAAAATCATCGCAGGAAGTCTAGCATGTTTAATTTTTTCCCTGACCTTCACAACAAGTTTAGTCTCATTTGTGACTGTGGACAATAGGAGCACATAATTTCTCAGTTATATCCACAGGTGCTGCCATTAATCTGTGGGTCAGGTAATCAAAAATAGGCTGCATATTTACTTACAAACCTTAACTACTTTTTTATATTAAAATATTAAGATGTTTTAAACAATTATCTGACAGACTGACAGACCATTCTCATAATAAGTTTCTGAGTTTTCTCATCCTTCCAATCAAGTTTGTCCTTCCGAGGTCATCTGGAAACATGTTCAGTGCTGCGAATACATTGTAAAAGCATTTCCTGCTTATTCAACTTTGTCATTAACAGTCAAAACAGTTTAATATAGTCTTCTCTGAAACTGTGAATATTTCACTTGACTTTTATTAAGGCTAAATTATTATTTTATTTAACAAACTAGTTCGATTTTTTTATTTTTTATTTATTTATTTATTTTTTTTATACAAATTATACAAATTATATTTTGTTTGTTCCGTCCACTACTCAACTCTGCGGTTGAATGATTTGTTTCGCTCGATGGAAAATAGGATTTAATTAATATTCCACTGTAATTGTTGTAACACAAACCTCATTTTTTGCTAATTTTTAATATGTCATTATTTTAAAGATTATGTCTTGAGCATCAGATTTTTCCTCAGTGCTGATGTGCTTTCATTTTCTCTGTCTTATTTGTGGCACGTCCAGGAGAGAGTGTTTTGCTAATAAGCAATCCTGGCAGGAAAATATACATTTAGATTTCAAAGAAAATATCTTAATGTTAAAAAGGAAACATAAGTTTGATCCTATCATTGTCGTAATGATTGCTGTTAAATAATGAAGCCTAGTTGTCAGCAAGCATTAGTGTTTATTATTGAGATTGAAATAAAAAAAAATTGAGATAAGTAATATTGTTATAGCAATACTTGTGATTGCTTTGGGAAATAGCGCTCATCATAGACGTCACGGGATGACTGATCATGAAGGAACATTCAGTCTGGCACAATGGTTACCCACGACAAGTCAACATTTTATCATGACTAAATCGCATAATCTGACATAGTGACTTTTGTAACCGACAATAAAAATTGTGATCTGACCGGGGCTTAAGTAAGACATGCATTTTTTAAAATGTAACATTTAAACTTTTTTTAAATATAGAGTATTTGAATTGAACTTTTGAACAGTGTTATAGCTATCAAATATTACTGTCTAATGCCACACTACTCTTGCAGGTGGTTTTTTAACGTTCGTCTCAAAAGGCTTTTTATAAACCTTTCATTTTGAGAGGATTGAACAGAGGCAACCACCACAATCTCACGGCAATTCATGTTTTGGCGCTGAAGCATATACTGGACTTGTTTTGAAGCACTTCACATCAAATGTTATTCGTTATTCTTGTTTATATAGATAACTGACTAACAAAAAAATACATTAGAATTAAGATACAAATGATACCAAACAAAATTTGTTTCAAAAAGATCATTTTCCCAAGAAAAATATACAAATATTTTTGTTGTGCCCGTCCACTATTAAACTCTGCGGGTGGATGATTTGTTTTCCTCCAGAAAATAGGATTTAATTAATACTCCACTGTAATTGTTGTATCACAAACCTCTGTCATATATTTTCATTTTTTTTAACATGTCATTATTTGAAAGATTATGTCTTGAGCTTCTGATTTTTCCTCAGTGCTGATGTGCTTTCATTTTCTCCGTCTGACTTGCAGCAATTCAGGGAGAGAGCGTTTAGCCTGTTAAGCAATCCTGGCAGGAAAATATACATTTAGATTTCAAAGAAAATATCTTAATATTAAAAAGGAAACTTAAGTTTGATCCTTGTCGTAACGATTGCCCTTAAATAATGAAGCCTAGATGTCAGCAAGCATCAGTGTTTATTATTGAAATTGAAATAAGATTTAATTGAGATAAGAAATATTGTTATAGCAACACTTGTGACTGCTTTGGGAAGCAACGCTCATCGTAGACGTCAAAGGATGACTGACCGTGAAGGAATGTGTAGTCTGGCACATATGTTACCCACAACAAGACAAGATTTTATCAAGACAAAATTGCATAATATGACAAAGTGACTTTTGTAACTGACAATAAAAATAGTTTGAGCTGACTGGGGCTTAAGTAAGACATGCATTTTTAAATGTAATATTATTATTACATTATTTACACTTAATTTTATATATTATTTGATTGAACTTTTAAACGGCATTATAGCTATCGAGTATTAATGTCTAACGCCACAATGCTCTTGCAGGCATTTTCTTAAAGCTTACGTCTCAAAAGGCTTTTTATAAACCTTTCATTTTGAGAGGATTGAACAGAGGCAGCCTTCACCGTGTATGTCCAGTGAAGTGTATCTCATTTTCGTGTTTGCTGAAGTGTTTGCAGACAGTTTAACAAATGCCTGTGGTCTATGTGCGAATGCTGATGGATGTGTTTGTTTACACATTCCTAATGAGTTATGCACATTATTGTTTGTTTGCTATTCTGGCCTCTTGTGCCCTGTAATTCTCTGTCTGGTTTTGTGCCTGTGCCCACAATGAGCCGCCCCGGGCCAGGCCCCTCTAGTGTGTTTACTGAGCCGTATTGATGGCCACTGTCAGCACTACACTCACACATGATTGTGCCGCTGATCCAGCAAACACACACACAATTGTTTTATCTGCGACACGCTTTTTTTTATTGACGCTCGTTAACTTTTTATACCATTTAATTTGCATTATACAATTTTAATATTTGAATGGATAAACAGACAGAAAGGCACATGGATGTATGGAAAGATGGATCGATGGATCAACGGGTTGAATAACAGACGATTAAACAACATGATAGGTAGATAGATGGATGGATGGATGGATGGATGGATGGATGGATGGATGGGTGGATGGATGGATAGGCACATGGATGGATGGACAGATAGATGGATAGACGGGTAGAGGGACGGACAAATAGATGGACGGATGAATTGCTAGGTAGATGCTTAGATAGATAGATAGATGCTTTGATATATAGATGGTTTAATAGATGGATGGATTGCTAGTTGGACAGATTGATAGATGGATGGATTGACAGACAGATAGATAGATGGATGGATGGATAGACAAATAGATGGATTTATGTATGGATAGATAGATGGACGAATGAATAGATAGTTAGAAGTGCTTAGGTTGATACTTGGATAGATTGGTAGATAAATACTTTGATAGATAGACACTTTGATAGATGGACAGATAGATAGATATATGGACAGATAGATGGATGGAAGGACAGACGGACTGACAGATGATAGATGGAAGCATATACGGATAGACAGACAGACATAGACAGACAGATAGGTAGATGAATAGATAGATAGGGATGGATGGATTGACCAACAGATGGGTAGACAAATCGATAGATATATGCATGGATGGATAGACAGACAGATGGATAGATGCTTAGAATGATACTTAGAACGATAGATAAATTCTTAGATAGTTACTTTGATAGATGGGCAGATAGATAGATATATGGACAGATTAATGGAGATATGGGTGAACATAGACAGATGACAGATGAATGGATATACAGGTAGATGGATGGATGGACGAATAGATGCTTAGATTGATAGATAGGTACTTTAATAGATGAACAGGAAGATGGATGGATGGATTGACTGACAGATAGAAGGATGAATAGGCAAATATATATATGTATGTAGGCAAATATATATATGTATGGATGGACAGATGGACAGACGGATAGATACTTGGATAGATGCTTAGATTAATACTTAGATTGATAGATAAATACTTGGATAAATACTTTGATAGATGGATGGATAGATATATGGACAGATAGATAGATGTATGGATGGATTGACACAGATGGATGGAAGGATGGATAGACAAATAAATATATGTATGGATGGACGGAAGGATGAACAAATAGATAAATGGACAGATAGATGGATGGATATTCTAATAGATATATGGACAGATTGACTGATGGACTGGAAGGACAGACGGACAGACGGATGGATGGCCGGATGGTCGGATGGATGGATGGATGGATAGATAGATAGATAGATAGATATTTGTTAGATTGATAGACACATGGAAAGATGGATGGATGAATGGATAGGTAAATTGATGGATGGATGGATGGGTAGATAGATTCAGTCCCTTAATCACTGAATCATTCATAACTGATTCATTTACAAACAAAGCTGCACACTTTATTCGTGGATCGTTGAATCATTGACTCAGATGAATAGTTCAAAACAGATTCATTCAGAAATTTATCACTCCAGTCTGGAGATGTACAAACATTGGTTTTATTTTTTCTTGTATTATTACCTACCTAGGTATATTATGTAAGTATAAAAAAACAAAAACCACACTGCGTTTTCAACTTTTCCAACAATTCATATAAAGACTCATATGGGCACTCTAACTGCTTTTGGGTTCTTAAGACTCTTAACTGTGTTTGAATAATTCATTCATTTTATTTGTTGCAAGGTAAGTGAAACGTTAAGTTATTTCAGCTTGCAACTATCACGATAAAATCATAGACAATAAATATCACTCAGCCCTATGTGTAATATAATATGCAGTTAGGTTAAATGACACCACTAAAACTCCTCAAAATAAATATATCATATACTTTCTTTGAATGGGCAGCATTTTATGGCACAACCAGATCCCTCTGTCATGAAGACTCCTGCTTTTGAGCTAGACAACATGGCGACAGAGCTGCCCTCTCTCACAGAGTCTCTCCTATTTGTGGAAACGGAGTCCAAACATTCTCTGCCAATCTGAAGTCTCAAGGCTGCCGCCGGCCGTAGCCTTTCATTCTGGCATACAGAAGTGAATAGAGTGACTTATGCACTCTGGTGCTCTGAGGCTGTGAGCAACTCCTAAAGCTTTTCAGACAGACTGTATTAAATGCAAGACACAACAAATGGAGTATAGACTGTTATGTTTCACAAATGTGGTTGTATTTGAATAATAGTCATACAGCTATGCAAAAAATGTAGAGGCCATCAGGAAAAATTCAGATTTTTCTGGATTTACGATTCATAGTTGGGTTCGCTTGAAATAACTTTTTGTTATTCTGTAAAATAACATTTATTCATTTTCCTTCACCGTAGTTCCCTAAGTATCAGGGGTCACCACAGAGGAATGAACCACCAACTATTCCAGCATATGTTTTTTATGCAGCGGATGCCTTTTTAGCCGCAACCCAGTACTGGGAAACACCCATACACTCACACATACTCATACACTACGGCTAATTTAGATCATCCAATTCACCTATAGTGCATGTGTTTGGACTGTGGGGGAAACCGGAGCACCCTGAGGAGACCCACGCCAACACGGGGAGAACATGCAAACTCCACACAGAAATGGCCACTGACCCAGCTGGGACTCGAACAATTGACCTTCTTGCTGTGAGGTGACAGTACTAACCACTGTTTATCTAGATTATAAAAATTAATCTATGCCCACCTATAATATATATATATATATATATATATATATATATATATATATATATATATATATATATATATATATATATATATATATATATATATATAATAGGTGGGCATAGATTAATTTTTAATATCTAGATTAAACTAGATTAATCTCGAAATTAATCTAGATTAAAATGGCTCATTGAAGTCTGCCGAAGGCATTCAGAATATGTGTGCTACCCAAATAATAAGTCTTTGAGAATGGGTTTCTTAAGCAAGGTGGCGCATTAGACCAGGGGCTCATCTCCTGTTTCCAAAACGCATCACAAACTGCTTGAGAAACTGTTCTACTATGATAATTAGTGATGAAAATAAATGATGTTCAATAAGATGTACTTGTGTTTACTAACTGTTTATTCAGTTAAACATGAAGGTTGAACTGGAGGCCTACATAAACTCCAAACAGCGATTTCATACTTGCTTTTGATGTGTACATACAGACAATGCTGCTTCTCAATTTCAAATTCACAGAGCCCTGACGGTGTGTCAAATATTGAGTATGTTTACATGGGCAACAATACTTTAATATGAATACTCTGATAAAGAGTCTACCATGTAAACAGAGATTTTTGATTACCTTAATGCGACTAAAGACTTAACTGGACCTAACATTATTGAAGTAAACACCGCAGTCAAACTATTACCGTCATGTAGGACTTTTTGCCATATTTTCCGACAAGATCCAGTCAGGCGGCTGTCAGTAAAGGACCGCACACACACACACTGCAAAATGCGGAATTTTTTTTTCTTTCCTTTTGTTGAGCGTTATTACATTCTATAACACTCTCACCAGTCCTTGCTCCTTACTTGCGTCTAATACCCCAGTTTATATATATACATACATACACAGACAGACAGACAGACAGATTGATAGATGAATAGATAGATAGGGATAGATGGATTAACCAACAGATGGGTAGACAAATGTATATATATATATATTTATTTATTTTTTTATTTAATTTTTTTTATTTGGATGTTCGATTAATTGAAAAGTAATCCAAATCGACATTCAGAACCTATAATCGGTCAAATTTTTCCAGGACGTTTTTTCAGTTTCTTTCCCTACCGTATGTGGAGTCACGTGACCCCACTCTGTTAATGACTGAGGATGATTTGTACTTCTGTGGCCATTTTGCAGCCACATCTGATCTCTGGTCAAGTAGGACGATGGACCCATTCTTGAGCCTTGTTTTGCACTACACTGACGATGATTGGAAGCTGCGCCAGAGATGCTTTGAGACGGCATAGTTTCCATTACATTAAAATTATTATTTACATTAAAATATTTGTTTACAGAAGAAAAAATTAAATAAATGATTATTCATTGATCATAATCGAGTTAAAATGTTCAATTAATCAAGATTTTGATTTTAGGCCAAATCGCCCAGCCCTACCTAAAATCAAAATCTTGTTTAATTGGACATATATTGTTGTAATATATATATATATATATATTTCAAGTAAAATAGCACGAAGGCACCATGTTTTCAGACATGTTTTAACACATTTTAAGAAACCGTAATACCAATGTTTGTAAAGTGATATTTCATCCGAAACTGAAAATTCTGTCATCATTCTGTCAAATTTTGTCTCTTCACAAACCTGTTTGAGTTTCTTTTTTTCTGTTAAAAACAATATGAGGTTTTCTAAAGAAAACGGATAACCGATAACCAGTGACTTCTGTAGTATTTGTTTTTCCTTCATTGAAAGTCAACGGTTACCAGTCTTTCAGCTTTCTTCAACATATCCTCTTTTAGGTTCAGCAGAAAAATGAATCATAAATATTTTTAACAAACCGAAGGTGAATTAATAGTGAGTGAAATGTCATATTTGAGTGAACTATCGCTTTAGCTTCAGCAGGTTAGAAAGCAGTTTTTGGCAGAATAATATCAGGCTTACAATGACAACAAATGAAAACGTTTGCATTTCTGACAAATTATATTTTTATGAGCTCTAAACAATGATGAAAATTTTGATTATGGTAACATTTACATGACTTTATTAGGGAGGCCACACTACTAAATATAATACTAAACTATTCGGCATGACCTCCACTGGTCAATACACATATGGAAATGCATTTTTTCAGTTTTGCATTTATATTAAATTTAGTTTTTAGTTTTTTTTGCATTTTTTTCATTCTTTTAATTACTCCGTAAACTGGCTCTGTGTTAAAATGTATGCCCATGCACTGAAACTAGGCTCCCTGCAAGTAAATTACCGTTACTTAGCACTAAAGTTAGGGTCATTTTCATGTAAAAGTTAAAGCTCCATGTACCGCATGTCAGAGCGTGAGCATACATGGAAGCAAAGTCTCATGGCTATTCCTGTTTAAACTAAACTCATTATCTTATGTCATTTAAACATTGAAACTCAAAGCATGAAGAAAACTTGCATGAGAGATCTGAGAAGTACTTCATCTGAACAGATGAATGAAAGATATGACACGCAAATTAAGCCTTGCTTCTCAATGTTAATGCTAAATTAAGTCAATGTCTCTGACTTGACTATTCAATCAGGTATGTCAGAACGTAAGCATTGTCGAACTTGTGCTCTTTATAACTTTCTCATTGTGCTGCGCCTTAAAGAAAACATTTTAGTCCTACTGTCTGTGTTTTTAATATTAATCAAACAGCAAAATACAATGAAATCACTCTCTGCTCTTGACCAAATAGCTATGCAGCTCAATAATGGTTAACCTTTATTTAATAATAATACTCTGAAGATTATTATCAGTTTGCAGTGTTATATTTGACTATTTTATTCAGTTTTTTTACTGAACCAAACAGTACCGAAACTGTGACCTTAAAAAAAGTCTTTTTTGTTGCACCCCTAGACTTTACGAGTAGTAGATGTTTTTACAGGCTTCACAGGCATTGCATGGTTAAGTGTTTATTGCTGGCACTTCTGATAATAGTGCTTATGATTTACTATAACCCACTGCCCTGAGTCTTAGAGTAAAGTATCGGTTACATGAGTGTCTGTTATTTCAGAAATAGCAGAAGTGACCTCAGAGCAGGAAGTCCTGGCGAACTCGCTGTTTGCCATCACAAATGTTTTTGCTGCTCTGAAGTACAGTTAAAAATGGCATTGGTTTAGGAAATGCTGTGACCTCTCTGTTCACAGGTTAGTTTAGATAATCGCTCATTTATTCACAGTTTTAGTCGTGAACAATGTTTTATCCACACAGCCTGGGAGTGATCAAATGGGAAACGGAGTTTGTAAATTTATAACTGATGATGTCAAATGTTAAGCCTGTGATTTAAGTTCTCACACTCTTCTATTGTTGCTGCAGAACATGGATTATGTGAAATGAGGAGAATTATGAAAACTATAGGTCATGAAAACATTTTAGAGTTTTACAATTTGGAAATTTTTTATTGTGCAAAATTATGGATGGATGGATATTTGGATTCACGGATGGATTGATGGACTGATGGACAGATAGATAGATAGATAGATAGATAGATAGATAGATAGATAGATAGATAGATGGATGGATGGATGGATGGATGGATGGATGGATGGATGGATGGATGGATGGATGGATGGATGGATGGATGGATGGATGGATGGATGGATGGATGGATGGATGGATGGATGGACGGACGGATGGATATTTAGGTGGATGGATGGTTGGATATTTGGATGGATGGATCCAAATTGATGGATTGGATATTTGGGTGGACGAATGGATGGATGGATAAATGGATATTTGGATGAATGGATAGATATATGGATGGACATTTGGATGGATGGATGGATGGATGGATATTTGGATGGATGGATATTTTGATGGATGGATAGATAGATGGATGGATGGATGGATGGATGGATGATTGGATATTTGAGTGGACGAATGGATGGATGGATGGATGGATGTATGGATAAATGGATATTTGGATGAATGGATAGATATTTGGATGGATGAATGGATGGATGGATATTTGGGTGGATGGATGGTTGGATATTTAGATGAATGGATATTTGGATGGATGGATGGATGGATGGATATTTGGATGGATGGATGGATGGATAGATGGATGGATATTTGGGTGGATGGATGGTTGGATATTTGGATGGAAGTATAGATGGATGGATATTTGGGTGGAGGGATGGTTGGATATTTGGATGGATGGATATTTGGGTGGATGGATGGTTGGATATTTGGATGGATGAATATTTGGGTGGATGGATGGTTGGATGGATGGATGGATATTTGGATGGATGAATGGATGGATGGATAAGTAGATGGATATTTGGATGGATGTATAGATATTTGGATGGATGGATAGATATTTGGATGGATGGATAGATGGATGGATGGATGGATGGATAGATTAGAATTTATTTTAAAAGTACATTACATTAAAAATCTATATATATTTCCGTAAAGACTTTACGAACTTGCATAACAAACTTACATATTTGCACAACTATATAATTTTACACAATATATATTTTTGCACAATTAAGACTTTATGAATTGCACTTTATTTTAATGGTGTTTTGGATCATGTTCTTGTCCAGTTGTTCTATTTTTCTTTATGGTAATTCACAATAGAGTGTATTATGGTGCATTTATACCTATGTGTGTTTTGGCAGGAGGAGGAGGGGCAGCGTAGTCTGGAGTGCATCCAGGCCAATCAGATCTTCCCTCGCAAGCCCCCTGTCCTGGAGGAAGAGGATCTTCAGGTATCTGCCATTTGAAAATGAAAAACGATGTTCATTTGGGTTTAGTGGTGCTGCTAATATAACTATTATTTGACACTTAGCAAGAGGGTAAACTTCCTAGTCTAAATAGAAAATTTCCATAATCTACTGTAAGATGCACAACATGTTCTAAACTGTAAGCTACAAAAGGGTCTTGTTTTGGTCAACATCTAAAGGTGCAACGCTTTAATTAGATATATGCATTACATTGCAACAAGCACTGTAAAAAATAAATTAGGATCATGCGGTACACATGCATTTTAAATATGTTTCAGTGATACTTATTTAGATGGTAGATAGTGAGGAAGATGACTAGATATAAAGCAAAGCATTCACAGATGCTTTATTTATGTTTTTGCTGTAACTTTTACAATTACAATGTATATAAAACAGACAAAAATATATGGATGAGATTATATAGGAAAGAAAGAAGAAAACCATGAAGGGGCACATGAAAAATAAATATAAATGAATGTAAAATATTAACCAAAGTGTAATAGCACAGATTTTAGAAGTTTGAGCTGTTAAGTTACTAGACGGTGAAATTGTATTGAAGTACAGTTTCAGTTCTTCTTACTTTATTGTTGATACTTTATACCAGTGGTGGGCAAACCTTTTAGACCCGAGGGCCACATCAAGTTTTGCAAACCACGTAAAGGGCCACATGTCAAATCCTTCAAAAAATAACTTTTATTTAGAGTGGCAGTATGCATAGAACATGTAAAATCGGACAGAAACGTGTCACAATAACACAAAACTGATTTTTTTTAAATATTATTAAGTCAAATTTACAAGTCAAATTGATTTGCACTGCTATTTATATTTACTTATCAATCCTCATAAAACAATAAAATAATCCCTTATAAATAATAATAATAATAATAATAATAATAATAATAATAATAATAATAATAATAATAATAATAATAATAATAATAATAATGTAATAATTTTTACAGTGGAGAATAGAAATGATATTGTCTGATAGACAAATTCTCATATTAACACATTAAAAATAATTCTTTAAGGGAACATAGTTTACTTCTTTTTTATGATTTAATATTAATATTATGGTTCTTCTGAGTGTGCGAGTTTAGGTTCAGTTTAAAACACAATACAGATTTTTTTATTATAATGTGTTAAAAAGTGTCATGTTGGGGGCGTGTCCACAGTTCGCTGATTTATGGGTGTGTTGCTTCACATGTAAATTAGTTTCGGCTTCCTGCAAACGTAACAAGGGGGCGGGGCCATGAGCTCACCTGCTCTGCGTTTGCAACAGAGTCTGACAGGCAGACTGCGAGAAGGAGCTTGAGTGAGAGGATCACCTTTCAGTCGTACATGTACGACTCTGACACAGACCAAGCAGAGAGTACAAAATCATTTGTGTCTTTGTACAGTTTTACAGACAACTGTGTGCTAGTTTCAAGTGCCGAGCTTGTACACAGAAACTAATAACCACGCACACTGAATTAACTTTGACTGAGGCACCGGATGCGCCGCTCGAAGCCGCGACACGGCACACCAGACACTCTCTGTGGCACGGCAGATACATGAAGTGTCCCGAATCGTCGCGCCACGCATTTTTGAATTCTAAACATCGGTTTCTGCAGCGGTCCGCGGCGCCCAGCCGTCGACTTGAGTGTACCCTGATAGAAACCTATGTTTAGAATTCTAAAACGCATGCTAGTTAAGATCACAGGGAGCTTCTGGGATCGCGAGAAATGCAAACGGCTGAAGTATAAGGTAGACTCAATGAGAAGTACACATGTTTGCAAACCTACCTAAAGATACAACCAATAATTCCGATTAGAGCGATAATGTGGAGAATATTGCTCTTGTGTTGAGCCCAATGAGCATCTAAAAATAGAGCTAGCGTGTTCCTTTAGTGATATCGCTTCGACTCACGCTGAAAATGACGGACGTGAATCAACAAACTGAGGATATGATGAAGCGCCTGTCAATCAATATTGGTGGGCGGGGGGACCGCTCTCCTACGTCAAGTTGCGGTCGGTTTGAAAACCGCTCCAATTGGTCCACCGTTTTTTATGTTGTTAAATTGAAAAAAAAGCACTGGGTGTGCTTGTATCACCCCAATATGACAGTCTATACACCATACATGCACATATGTCTGTCCAAACAGCTTGAAAAGTAGATTTTTTACCATAGGTGCCCTTTAAAGTTTATTATTCAGTCAAATTTACAATAATCTAATTTGCACTGCTTTTAGGATAAACAGATCAATCATCATAAAACTGGATAAAACCACAAATTTTAACCAGCAGTTATTGTATAATTTGAGTCAAATGTACAACAATCTCATTTAAGCTTTTATAAATATGCTCATATCAATCGTAAATCTAGGAGATAAAACGGAAGGAGAATCTTAGTCTACGTTATTCCAAGTCATGTTATTATGAGTGTGTTAATGTGAACAATGAGCCTGGTCCCCTCTCTTCACCAGGGTGTCAAAGTCTGGAGTCTGCTACGGCAAAAACGCGAGGCGAAGCAGGCGGTTAAAACACGAGGCGTGCAGGGCGCATAGGCAGCACGCAAAACCCTCACGGCCGTTAGTAAACCATTCAAAAGAGGGACCTCTTAATGCATAAAGCGCGTTTGGTGTGATCAGCCTCTTAGCTTATAGTCTTTAAAACAGCAATACTTTCTTGGCATATTAGACCTACCGCTTTCTGACCGATATTGGTGAAGAAGTATTTTGTTGTCCATTCTTCCTTAAACACACGACATTCAGAGTCAATTTTTCTTTCTTTTTTTTTTGCCTGACTCATTTTCAGTCATTAAGAGTCGAGTGCATTTTAATATCTGAGAGTGTGTTCTAATTCTACTGCTTCACATGGCGTTCAATTGCATCATTAATTTACTTTCTGAACCAAACCGTTACTCAGAAGCAGCATTTTAAAAACTCTTTCGCGGGCCGGATGAAAGTGTTCAGTGGGCCACAAATGGCCCGCTGGCCGCAGTTTGCCCACCTCTGCTTTATACTGTATCTGTCTAGATACTTTATTGCTCATAGAGATCTCAGATGTTGTAAATGGCTCGTGTGCTTTTGAAAGCATCTCTGTTAATGTTATTGAATTGCATTGGTGTTTTGAAGCTGAATGTCGGATCTATTGTGATCATCTGCTGCAGGTGCCCTTCCCAGAACTGCATGGCGAGTTTACGGAGTATGTGGGCAGGGCAGAGGATGCCGTCATCGCCATATCCCGCTACCGCCTGCACATCAAGTTCAAGGAGTCGGTTGTTAATGTGAGTGTGTGTGATTTTTCAGCACTTTTTGATACTAGATCTGCTTATTCTAGAAATAGGCGGTGTGTGAGATTGTGTGTGCGTGTGTGTGTTTTTGAAGTTCAGTCTGTAGTCATGGATACACATGGGAAGTCATGGGAAGTATTTATGAAACAGTTTTACTGAGGAGTTTTTGCCAAAGTTTACTAAACACAAATGTATGAGCCCTTTGTCCTTCAGAGAATATGAATCCTATTTGGGTAAAGTAATAAAAAACAAGCAATACTGAACAATTTACATCTTTAAACAGTTGAAGTGAAATAAACAGATCTGCTGCATTAACTGTTTGTATTTCAGGTCAGTCAACCATCATATACTTCAAAACATGGCCAAAATATGATGTATATGAATATTCTTATGCAAGATTTCTGTTTTGTTTTTACAGTCAGGTTTTTTCCTGCATACACTGAAAAAAAAAGATTCGTTGGATTTACTAAATTGTTTTAAGATGAGTGCTTGCAAACAATTTATATGCGTTGAATTTTTTTTCTGTGTTGAGAATTACAAGGTGGCCCCGTCCTTCAAATTTTGTACCACCTCCGCCTTTTGACCCCAAATCAGGCAGGAAGTCATGGCTACCAACAAGTGATGCTCAAGCATTGCTCATGTATTTAATTACATTTAAAGGTGCAGTACGTAAGTTTGACACCCAGTGGTTGAGCTAGGTATTGCATCGAATTGATATTTTAGAAACGGCTTTTTTATTTCTCACAGGTGAACAACAGAAAATTGACAATGATCACCTCAGGTACACCTCATGTGCTTTATTCAGTGTTAAATGCTAATATTGTGAGTTATTGCAGTACCACTGAAAACAGCAGCAGATAGTTCACCTCAGATCTTGAAAATTAAATAAACTCTTGGAAATTGAACTTTAGGACTTAACACATATCAGTGATTCAGCATCTGCATTTAATAATGTTAAAGAGGTTTAATATGTATTAAATAGATTATAAACCTCACCGTTTACCGAGTGAGTGCATATTCTGGGTTTCTGAATAGCTGTATTTAAATTTCTGACGTGTTTCGTCTGGTGCAAACAGCCAAATTGCTTATCACTGCAAATCTCGTCACGTAGCGTGTTGTTAGGACACGGGGTTACAATGTAACCTGCTCACCCAATGTTTACGTTCGTAATATTTATATTATTTACTAATTAATAACCTCATGAGGAACTCTGAATCTGCGTCTCCTTTAGGAGTCTGCTACTGTCCACCGGAGGTCACATTTCCGTCACAGACGCATGCTTTCAGAGCCTTTCTGAATGAATGAATGGAATACACTGTTTTCCACCAAGGCATCCTGGAGTGCTGAATTATAATTGGCTAAACTGGCATCGGGCGGGTTAAAATGATCAAAACAAAGACAAATGTTTTGACACGGAAAACACATTTTCAAAGCAGAATATCTGACTTCACCGTTGTTTTTCAGGCAAGCAAGAATGTTCATTTAGCATGTTTCTTAAATGTCTGCAAACATATTATGGTATTTTTATGCTTTAGGAGAGTCAAAAACTTACATACAGCACCTTTAATGTAAGTCTTTTTAAATAAGATTATATTTTACATGATAAGATTGCAAGAATAATGCAAAATGTGCTTGTTTCAAGTAGCACAAGTTTCACTATCAGATACCACCTCCCCTTCAGGAGGTAAAAACCCTGGTGTTCACATTATGATTAAAATAAAATATGTTCAAATTATAGGATCCGAGTTATGATCTATGGAAATAAGTTGAATACATATGTTTTACAATGTGATTTATTGTTTGTTGGATTGTTTCATGTACATATGACAGCATGAATAACAGAAATTACACAAAATATAGTTCATTCCGAGCACTGATCTATATTTAATTGGATGCTTTTTCTTTTTGCATTGTTTAATGCATTACGATATGAATGACAAAATATGCTGTCTGGGTCACTTTAAAATGTAGAAATAAATTAGTTTTTTTTTTTTCAATTTTAAACTTTACTCTTAGTACCCTTCTTTACCCCTACTTTCTTAAAGGCATAGTTTACCCAAAAATGAAAATTAGGTCATCATTTACTCACCCATCAGGAAGAATTGTTTCATTCTGAACACAAAAAAGATCATTTAAAGATAGCTGAAAACCGGTAACCATTGACATCTATAGTATTTGTTTTTCCTTCTATGGAAGTCAATGGTTACCGATTTTTTGAACTCTACTTTCTTAAAGGCATAGTTCACATAAAAATGAAAATGATGTCAGCATTTACTCACCCATCAAGAATTGTTTTATTCTGTTGAACACAACCGGTAACCATTGACCTCCATAGTATTTGTTTTTCTTTCTAGGAAAGTCAATGGTTACCTGTTTTTAAACTCTACTTTCTTAAAGGCATAGTTCACCCAAAAATGAAAATTATATCATCATTTACTCACCCATCAAGAATTGTTTTATTCTGTTGAACACAACTGGTAACCATTGACCTCCATAGTATTTGTTTTTCTTTTTAGGAAAGTCAATGGTTACTTGTTTTTAAACTCTACTTTCTTAAAGGCATAGTTCACCCAAAAATGAAAATGATGTCATCATTTACTCACCAATCAAGAATTGTTTTATTCTGTTGAACACAACTGGTAACCATTGACCTCCATAGTATTTGTTTTTCTTTTTAGGAAAGTCAATGGTTACTTGTTTTTAAACTCTACTTTCTTAAAGGCATAGTTCACCCAAAAATGAAAATGATGTCATCATTTACTCACCAATCAAGAATTGTTTTATTCTGTTGAACACATCTGGTAACCATTGACCTCCATAGTATTTGTTTTTCTTTCTAGGAAAGTCAATGGTTACTTGTTTTTAAACTCTACTTTCTTAAAGGCATAGTTCACCCAAAAATGAAAATGATGTCATCATTTACTCACCAATCAAGAATTGTTTTATTCTGTTGAACACAACTGGTTACCATTGGCCTTCATAGTATTTGTTTTTCCTCTTATGGAAGTCAATGGTTACCAGTTTTTCACCACTACTTTCTTAAAGGCATAGTTCACAAAAAAAAAAAAAAAATGAAAATGTTGTCATCAATTACTCACCAATCAAAAATTATTTTATTCTGTTGAACACACACAAAAAGATCATTTAAGGAAAGCTGAAAACTGGTAACTGTTGACTTCCATATTATTTGTTCTTCCCTTCTAAGGAAGTCAGTGGCTACCAGTTTTTTAAACTCTACTTTCTTAAAGGCATAGTTCACTCAAAAATGAAAATGATGTCATCACTTACTCACCAATCAAGAATTGTTTCATTCTGTTGAACACACAAAAAAAGATCATTTAAGGAAAGCTGAAAACCGGTAACCATTGACTTCCATAGTATTTGTTTTTCCTTCTATGGAAGTCAAACGTTACCTGTTTTCAGCTTTCTTTAAGTTATCTTTTTTTCAGCAGATCAGAAGTCATTCTTCATATTTACTTACTTTGTGTTCAGCCTAGCAAAACTCAAACAGTAAAAAGTTAGTAAATGATAACAAAAATAGCATTTTTTGGGTGAACTATCCCTTTAAATGAAGCATTTTGTTGTGCTTTAGTGTATGTATGGTGCACTATATGATGGATAGCCTGTCTGGTAGTCTCTGAAAGACTCCCTTTTGCTGTGGTGGATGGCATGCTGCTAAATTTAAAGTCTACGATGATGTGAAGGTTATTTAGGGACAGCGAGCCACTGTTACATCAGGTGCTGGCCAGTGGCTGCTGTCACCCTGTGTGTGTGTATCGAACAGGTCTCTCTTTATTAGCCCTTCGCTTTCACTGTTTCTTTACTTGTTGCTATGGTTGCGCTGGCTTTTCGATTAGAATCATCCACCCCCGTGCTTCCAACATGGGGCTATATTAAGGTTCTGGTTACATATTAATAATCTGCTATACTGTATCCTTCATAGATAAGCAGTCACATATTAGAAAACCCCTGCCTATTCCACATAGAGCTGTGTGTTCTTGAACTACTCCTGGGACAGTTTGTTGAGGAGTTGAAGAAATATTCTGGGTTAAATACAGAGTATTAACTGTCTGTAAAACAAACAAAATGCACCTAAAGGGATAGTTCACCCAAAATTGAAAATTTACTCACTATTTACTCACCTTCAAGTGGTTCCAAAACTTCCTAAAGAGTTTCTTTCTTCTTTTGACCACAATAGAAGGTATTTTGAACATTTTAAACATTGACTTCCATAGTAGGAAAAACAAATACTATGAAAGTCAATGGTTACAGGTTTTTAGTTTCTTCAAAATACCTTCTTTTGTGGTCAAAAGAAGAAGGAAACTCTTAAAGGTTTAAAGGGAGAATAAATGATAAGGTAATTTTCTTCTTTGGGTGAACTATCCCTTTAAAATGGCACTTTGTAAAGTACATTCGATGCTATGCACTCATTGGTCACTTTATTAGGTACACTTGTCCAACTGCTAATTAACGCAAATTTCTAATCAGCCAATCACATGGCAGCAACTCAATGCACTTAGGCATGTAGACATGGTCAAGACGGTCTGCTGCAGTTCAAATCGAGCATCAGAATGGGGACGAAAGCTGATTTAAGTGACTTTGAACTTGGCATGGTTGTTGTTGCCAGACGGGCTGGTCTGAGTATTTCAGAAACTGCTGATCTACTGGGATTTTCACGCACAACCATCTCTAGGAATGTTTTCTGTTCAGAAAAAGAGAAAAAATTCAGTGAGCGGCAGTTCTGTTGGCGCAAATGCCTTGTTGATGCCAGAGGAGAATATCCAGACTGGTTCAAGCTAATAGGCAACAGTAAGGCCCAGTCCCAATTCTATTTTTTTACCCCTACCCCTTCCCCTTGGCCCTTAAAACCGAGTGTGGAGTGGAAGGGCTTCAAAATTTACCCCTAAGAATTGGGACAGCACTCTAGCACCTGCACACATCATCATATGTCATTGCGATCTCTTGCTTCATATGAGATCAGATGATCATGTCTGCTGTAGTTATTCCAGTTGGGTTATTTTTTGGTATTTATCTTCAGGAAATCACTGAAGGCATATATTATGTTATCATAACGATCTAATGTGGCAATAAGATCGTAACTTTACTGTGTATTTACACAGTGGCCATATTCATATATGTAAACAACATTAACATTATAGCAGACACTATAAAAAGCTTGTTCCCAGCCACTTTTCTGACAGGGTATTCCAGTGTCATCGAGTGACAGAATGTTGTGGGACTGCTGTACAGGAGTTATTATTAGTGATTATAGATCTCCAAATTTAGCGTTTTTTATTTTTGTCTTATTTTTAAAAGCATGACGGTAAAACACAAACGCAGTTATGAATATATTAAAACATGTGTTAGTTTGTTGTAAAAGTCTGTGATAATGACAAAAAAATACTAATTTGTGGATCTCCTTACTTCCGGGTGCAGTGATCCTGCTGTTGTGGCTGGTGTATTCTGGGAAATTTTCTTACCCCTTGTTTTCGAGTGTGGTCCTGAAAAATCTTCATTCGAAGGGCTAATCGCCCCTTCCTCTTAGCCCTACGCTTTCAAGCTAAAGAGATTTGGGACAGCCCTACCCCTTCACGGGAACACGCAAAACGAGGTGTAAGGGGAAGGGCTAAGGAGTAGAATTGGGATTGGGCCTAACTCAAATAACCACTTGTTACAACCGAGGTATGGTGAAGAGCATCTCTGAACACACAACACGTCCAACCTTGAGGCAGATGGGCTACAGCAGCAGAAAAGCACACCGGGTGCCACTCCTGTCAGCTAAGAACAGGAAACTGAGGCTACAGTTGGCACAGGATCACCAAAATTGGGCATAGAAGATTGGAGAAATGTTGCCTGGTCTGATGAGTCTCCATTTCTGCTGCCTCATTCGGATGGTCGGGTCAGAATTTGGCGTCAACAACATGAAATCATGGATCCATCCTGCCTTGTATCAACGGTTCAGGCCAGTGGTGGGGGTGTAATGATGTGGGGGATATTTTCTTGGCACACTTTGGGTCCATTAGTACCAATTGACCATCGTGTCAACACCACAGCCTACCTGAGTATTGTTGCTGACCATGTCCATCCCTTTATGACCACAGTGTGCCCATCGTCTGATGGCTACTTCCAGCAGGATAATGCACCTTGTCATAAAGCGTGAATCATCTCAGACTGGTTTCTTGAACATGACAATGAGTTCACTGTACTCAAATGGCATCCACAGTCACCATAACTCAATCCAATAGAGCACCTTTGGGATGTGGTGGAACGGGAGATTTGCATCATGGATGTGCAACCGACAAATCTGCAGTAAATGCGTGATGCTATCATGTCAATATAGAGCAAAATGCCCGAGGAATATTTTCAGAATCTTGTTGAATCTCTGCCACGAAGGATTAAGGCAGTTCTGAAGGCTAAAGTGGGTCCAACCCTGTTCTAGTAAGGTGTACCTAATAAAGTGGCCGGTGAGTGTAGATTACAGGCTTTGTGAGACCATTATTGTTTGAATATTTGCATGACGCAGCTTTCATTTCATGTATCATATAATGCTCTTGGGAGTGTGTGTAAACAATTAACGATTGTGTAATTTCTCTGCCACTAATATAATTAATTGTTCCCGAACACTCCACCCTGAACAGAAATTGTTTTGCGTTAAGCCGCTGATCTCTCTTAGTGTCTATTTCGCAATAATGGCTGCACATTATCTCCTAATTGGTTTCTGTTGTTGATGCATTCCTCCTCAGCTTTCATTGTAAGTGCAGCCCAGACTGAGAGAAAACAATATAAAAAAAAAGATTCAGATAATTGACAGATATTGCATAACCCAGAATATTCCTTCACCATTCCATGCATCAAGAGTCAGGCAGCTGGGCTTGTTGGTTGCTCAGTGCTGATTCATCAGTTGATATCTGTGACAGTCACTTATTCACCAGAGTAAAAGAGTGTGACGCTTTCTGTGTGCCTGTGAAAGAGGGAGTGTGTTGTGCGTGACAAGAAGAGAAAGTGATGTGTATGTGTGTGTGTTTGACACTGTGTGTGACTGCAGGCCAGCTAGTGAAGCAACAGTGCTGTCGTAAGTGCAAAGCTTACGATGTAGGACTGCAGATGGAGAGAAAAGAGGAAGGAGATTGAGAGAATGTTGTGACTGTTCGAGTGTCGTTTTGATGAGGCTCAGCAGAATGCAGTCTTCTTGACTTTTATTTAAAAGTTGGACTTTTAGATTTTGGTAATAATAGCACAGGAATACTGCTCAGGGTTTTTGAATGTGTTTTTAAAAAGGGGCATTGCAGCGATGTGAATATTTCATATTTACAGTTGAAGTCAATTATTAGCCCCCCTGTATATATTTTTGCCCCAATTTCTGTTTAACGGAGAGATTTGTTTCACCACGTTTATAAACATAATAGTTTTAATAACTAATTTCTACTAAACTGATTTTTTTTTTGTATTTGCCATGATGACAGTACATAATATTTGACTAGATACTAGTATTCAGCTTAAAGTGACATTTAATGGCTTAACTAGGTTGATTAGGCAAGTTAGGTTAATTAGGCATGTTATTGTATAATGATGGTTTGTTTTGTGGACAATAAAACAAATACTGCTTAATAGCTAATAATATTGACTTTAAATGGCTTTTAAAAAAAATAAAAAACTGCTTTTATTCCTGCTGAAATAAAACAAATAAGACTTTCTCCAGAAGAAAAAATATTACAGGAAATACTGTGAAAATTTCCTTGCTCTGTTAAACATAATTTGGGAAATATTTTATAAAGAAAAAAAAAAATCACAGGGGGGTGAATAATTTTGCCCATAACTGTATATGCATTTTCAAAATATTCATCTTAATTTGTGTGTGTGTTGCATAGATCTGAGGAAAATATGGGCTGAAATTATTTGTAGCAATAAATGTAATTACTACTTTATCTTATGCACGAACTTGTGATCTGGTGTTTTCGGTGAGCGCTTAACTGAGAAGCGAAACAGAAAGTGTGTTCTAACCAACTGAATGCATACAAGTTAAGATGGCAATAAATGTTTGCTGTGTAACTTTTTATGCTATTTATATATCCATATTTATGTATTATTATTGTTCTCTAAAAGGCAATAAATATTATTGCAAATAATGTTGTAGTAGAATTTAATCCAATAGTAATTTTTCTTTAATTTATTTTTTTAGAATACAATAAATATAAATATTATTTTATATTTTTTATTATCATGTAATGTTATTTTCATCATAGTATCATGCATTATCATACATTATCATTATCATACATAGGCATACATATATATATATATATATATATATATATATATATATATATATATATATATATATATATATGAAGAGTTTAGATGCAAAAATCTCTAAAAGCCGTTTGATGTTTTTTTCTAAATGTAGCATTTTTCTCCATCTCCTGTATGTAGGCTCAATAATTAAACTTTTATAGTGACAAATAACTTTTCATTGCCTTTCAAGTGAAATAACTAAACATAAACATAGGAGAATTTTTTTTTGCATCTGAACCCTTCATATATATATATATATATATATATATATATATATATATATATATATATATATATATATATATATATATATATATATATATATATATATATATATATATATATATATATATATATATATATATATATATGTGAAGGGTTCAGATGCAAAAAAAATTGTGTGTATGTGTGTATATATATATATATATATATATATATATATATATATATATATATATATATATACACACATACACACATATAAACACACAGTTGAAGTCAAAATTTCACAATTATTAGCCACCCTTTCAATTTTTTTTTTTTCTTTTTTAAAATATTTCAGTATGTCTGATAATATTTTTTTCTTCTGGAGAAAGTCTTATTTGTTTTATTTCAGCTAGGATAAAAGCTGTTTTTAATTAAAAAAGGTCAATATTATTAGCCCCTTTAATCTATATATTTTTTTCGATAGTCTACAGAACAAACCATTGTTATACAATGACATGCCTAATTACCCATCCTGCATGATTAACCTAATTAACCTAGTTAAACCTTTAAATGTCACTTTAAGCTGTATAGAAGTGTCTTGAAGAATATCTAGTCTAATATTATTTACTGTCATCATGGCAAAGAAAAAATAAATCAGTTATTAGAAATGAGTTATTAAAATGTTGTTTAGAAATGTGTTGAAAAAATCCTCTCTCCGTTACACAGAAATTGGAGAAAAAAATAAACAGGGGGCTAATAATTCTGACTTCAACATTTATTTTTTAAATTAATGTCTCTAACTAACCAGCAATAAATTCAGTAATAACTAAAATATTATAATACAAAAATGCAACAAAAAATGTTTTGGAATATTGAAAATAAATTATATTTATATAAAAAATAATATAAATATTTATATAAAAAATAAATCAAAGAAATATTACTATTGGATTAAATTCTCCTATAAGATTACAATAATATTTTACTGAAATAGATATGCATTGTTATATATCATTTTTATTATAATACATTGAAAAACTAAAATAGGCGACGCAGTGGCGCAGTAGGTAGTGCTGTCGCCTCACAGCAAGAAGGTCGCTGGTTCGAGCCTCGGCTGGGTCAGTTGGCGTTTGCATGTTCTCCCTGCGTTCGCGTGGGTTTCCTCCGGGTGCTCCGGTTTCCCCCACAGTCCAAACACATGCGGTACAGGTGAATTGGGTAGGCTAAATGTCCGTAGTGTATGTGCATGTGAAAAAGGGTGTATGTGTTTCCCAGTGATGGGTTGCAGCTGGAAGGGCATCCGCTGCATAAAACAAATGCTAGATAAGTTGGCGGTTCATTCCGCTGTGGCGACCCCAGATTAATAAAGAAAATGAATGAATAAATGAATGAATGAAAAACTAAAAGAAATATTACCATTGTAAAAACGGTTTTTTACTGTAAAAATAGAAATGAGTCATTAATATTATTTGCATTTTACAGAACAATAATACAATTAATTTTATATCCATCTTAATTTTAATGCATTCAGTTGGTGTGTGTAAATATAAATGCTGAAAAATCTCAGTAGCTAACGAGTTCCATCATTAATACGTATCTGTTCCACTCACACAAATGTGTTTCAGTTTCCAACAAACACCTTAGGAATGTTTGAGTGCGGTCAGATTAGTGTGCTGGGTTTAAACCACAGCCCAGGAATGTGTGCATCACAGACCAGCCAAAAGCCAGCATTGATACGTCCACCTCGTGATCCTGTCTTCCCTCTGTTTCTCTCTCTCTCTCTGTGAACAGAATTGTTCGTGTGAGGTGTCAGTAAGTAACCACAGATCGGTCCGTCTGTCTGCATGACGCTGCAGTTTTTGGGTTATTTGACTTTGGGTCAGATGTGACTTGCATGCGGTTAATGTGTGATCACGCACAACTTCCAGAGCTAAAGAGGAACTGCGTTTTTCAAGCGCACGGTTGCAGTAGCGTCCACATGCATAAACACACACTCTTGATTGAAGCTGATTTGGCATGCCAGACAGTTCCACACTTGAGCTGCAGAACAAAGAATGAGTTTGTATGAAATAAGCTACAGACGCTAATCGCTAACAGTGTTTGTAACCCTTAGTCCGTGTCTGAGTTTTCAGTGTGATGGACTCGGCAGGCTTTATGATTTAATTATTAGCTTACTGTTGGGTTAATTAATGTCGACTTCTGGTTTATATTGTCTGTGTGGTGTGCTGAGACTCACAGTGCTAATAATGGAAGATTATTATTTGTGTTTGTGTGTGTGCGTGGAATCCATCTCACTTTCGGTTTCTCTCTCTTAGGTTCCCCTACAGCTGATAGAATGTGTAGAGTGTCGGGACATGTTTCAACTGCACATCACCTGCAAAGACTGCAAGATCGTCAGGTTTGTCTGTCTATCTATCCATCCATCCATCCATCCATTCATCTGTCTATCGATCTATATCTCCATCTATCGAACTATCCCTCCATGTATCTATCCCTCCGTCTATCTATGCATCCTTCCGTTTATCTATATCTGTCCGTCCATCCATTCGTCCATCTATCCCTCCATCTATCCCTCCATCTATCCGTCTGTCTGTCTGTCTGTCTATCTATCTATCTATCTATCTATCTATCTATCTATCTATCTATCTATCTGTCTATCTATCTATCTATCTATCTATCTATCTATCTATCTATCTATCTATCTGTCTATCTGTCTATCTGTCTATCTGTCTGTCTGTCTGTCTGTCGTTCTATTGCTCTATCTATCATTCTAGCATTCTATCCATCATTTTATTGTTCTAATTATTGTTCTATCTATTCTATCCATCGATCCTTCTATCCGTCTATCCGTCTGTTTGTCTGTCCATCCGTCTGTCCATCCATATATCTATCGATTTGTCTACCCATCTGTCTGTCAATATATCCATCCCTATCTATCTATCTATCTATCTATCTATCTATCTATCTATCTATCTATCTATCTATCTATCTATCTATCTATCTATCTATCTATCTATCCATCTATCCATCTATCCATCTATCCATCTATCCGTCTATCCGTCTGTTTGTCTGGCCGTCCGTCTGTCCATCCATATATCTATCGATTTGTCTACCCATCTGTCTGTCAATACATCCATCCCTATCTATCTATCTATCTATCTATCTATCTATCTATCTATCTATCTATCTATCTATCTATCTATCTGTCTGTCTGTCTGTCTGTCTGTCTGTCTGTCTGTCTGTCTGTCTGTCTGTCTGTCTGTCTGTCTGTCTGTCTGTCTGTCTGTCTGTCGTTCTGTCATTCTATCTGTCTGTCTATATATCTATCAATCATTCTATCTATCCTTCTATCTACCTATCCTTCTATCTATCTATCCTTCTATCCCTCTATATTTCTTTCTATCATTCAATCTGTTATTTTATCTATCGTTCTTTCATTTGATTGATCATTCTATGAATCAATCTATCTATTTATCTATCATATCGTTGTATCTTTCTATCTTTCTATCGTTCTTTCTATCATTCTATCTTTCTATCATTGTAACATTGTATCGTCCTATTGTTTTATCTATACATAATGCATTCCATCCATTCATCCATCCGTTTTGTCTATCTATTGTTCAATCACTCTATCTATTTTTCTAATGTTTAATTGTTCTATCGTTCAATCGATCAATTGTTATGTTCATATAGTTCTATCTATCGTTCAATCGCTCTATCTATCGTTCAATCGCTCTATCTATCGTTCAATTGTTCTATTTCTGTCATTCAATCATTCTATCTATCGTTCAGTCATTCCATTGTTCTATTTTTCAGTTGTTCTATCTATAGTTCAATTGTTCTTTTTATGTTGTTCAATCCTTCTATCTATCGTTCGTTCAATCATTTTATCTGTCATTCAATCATTCTATAGTTCAATCGTTGTATTGTTCCATCTGTATTTTGTTCTAATATTCCATCTGTTCATCTGATATGTTAATTGACATAAATGCTTACTTTTGATGACCTAAGGATTTTGTGTAAGTTACAGGTTTTTACAGGTAATCTGTTGTGTTTTGCTTTTTGTGTCAGTTGTTTCAAGAAATGCAGATAGTTCCTTGCAAATCTAATTGATGATTTGAAAAATGCACCAAAGCGACTGAGAGAAACTGTAATGTGTGTTTTGTTTAATGCAGGTGTCAGTTTTCCACATTTGAGCAGTGTCAGGAGTGGCTGAAGAGGTTGACCGCCGCGGTCCGTCCCCCGTCCCGGATAGAGGAGCTCTTTTCCTTCGCCTTCCATGCGTGGTGTGTAGATCTTTACACAGGAGAGAAAGAGCAGCACGGAGATCTGTGTCGGCCAGGTACTGTCTGATCCTGTCAAACGACATTTGTGGGATTTAGATCCCTCATGAGTAATTTTAACTCCTAGTGAGCCTGATACTCTGGAAAAATAGACTACCGGTAATAAATTTGGCATCATTAAACGTTTTTAAAATTAATTTTTTTTATTTTAATTTTTTTACAATTTTATTTCACCAAATGCAAAAGCAAATCGTTACATGTTTGTGGGTTATTTTTATTACAGTTTATTATTCATTTGATTAATAATTAGATTATATTTTTGTAGTTTTAGCATTATATTGTTATTTACATTTATTTTCTAATGCAATTTGTTATTGTTATGCAAAACTGAATAATTAGTGTAATTACTCCAGTTTTCAATTGGTCACATAATTAATTATTAATTAGTTAAATAATTTTAATTAGCTGATTTGCTGCTCTGTTGATTAATTCTTATGCTCAGTCATGTATGGTTGATGTCCTTATTATCAATGTTGAAAATATTTTTTTGCTTATTATTTCTTTATTTATATTATGCAGTCTACTCTTCAGAATTCTTTCATGAAGTGATTTTTTTTAATAACAGCATTTATTTAATATTACATATTTTGTCAGTTGTCACCATATAAATGTTCGAATGTTGCTTTGGAAAGGATATATCTATAGCATGGTTTCAACAAAACTGTTCAGCATAATCAGCATTGAAAATAATCATAAAAACATCTTATTAAATTATTTTAAGTGAAAGTGTGACAGTAGCTACAGATGAAGTAAGAATTATTAGCCCCTTTTGATTTTTTTTTTTTTTTGATATATTTCCCATATGATGTTTAACAGCAAGGAAATTTTCACAGTATGTCTGATAATATTTTTATCGTTTTATTTCGGCTGGAATAAAATGAGTTTTTAATTCTTTAAACACCATTTTAGGTCAACATTATTAGCCCCTTTAAGCGATATTTTTTTTCGATAGTCTACAGAACAAACCATGGTTATACAATGACTTGCCTTATTAACCTAGTTAAGCCTGTAAATGTCACTTTAAGCTGAATACTAGTATCTTCAAGAATATTTAGTCAAATATTATTTACTGTCATCATGGCAAAGATAAAATAAATCAGTTATTAGAAATGAGTTATTAAAACTATTATGATTAGAAATGTGCTGAAAAAATATTCTCTTTGTTAAACAGAAATTAGGGAAAAAAATAAACAGGGGGGCTGATAATTTTGACTTCAACTGTATGTTTCCATCCAAAGGTGCAAATTAAATCTATTTGCAAAACTGGAATATCGCATAAAAGACGTGTCAAAGCAAACAAAATCATCATTTCCTAATTAACTGGCGCCAAATATCAAAAATAATAATATTATTTGCTGCAGTAGGAGAAGCTGTGTGAATCTTTTCTTCAGTTAATAAATGTCTTGCACCTCAGAAGACATTGCCGATACACAATGAACATGTGGTGATGTTTGAAAGCGTCAGACGCTCTGGACAATTTTGCGAGTCATTAATAATATAATAACACTGATACTGAAATGGTTACGGCGTTTTAGAATGACCCAAACTACATTTCAGATGTTTTACAGTGTGCTCAGCCTGCTGATTCATCCATTCACACACATTTTCATCATCACATGATCTCTTATAACAAAATCACATGACTTTAATAATGAGCATACTGGAATTTGTTTAGTAAAAGTGTTTCCATTGTAGTTTATACGCATCTTTTTATATCGAATAAAAAGTTTATCCTACTCAGTTATGTGCAGATGTTTTTTATGCGCATTTTTAAAATTGATGCGCATCTTGGCGTTTCTATTAACTGTTTTTTTAAGCGCATATCCAGCATGCACATACAATTGGTAGATGGAAACAAAGCTACTGAAGACTGGATAATGGTTTAAATTTGCAGGAATAAATGACATAAGAAAATGAAATGGAAAAAGTTGTTTTAAATTAAAACAATATTTCACAATGTTGCTGCTTTTATTTATTTTTTGATAAAACAAATACAGCCTTGTTAAGCTTGCGTCTTTCACTGTCAATGTAACTGAAACAACTGAAACCAAATTTTGACCAGTGATGTATATCTTTATTTGAAGCGCTCTTCCTTTCTTGCAGGAATGATCACACCCTCTCTGTCTTTCAGGTGATCACGTGATGTCCCGTTTCCATAATGAAGTAGACCGGATGGGCTTCGACACTCAGAACGCCTGGAGAGTCTCTGAGATCAACAACAAGTACAAGTGAGTGTTTCTCTCTCAAACACAAGCGCTCTGTGTCTGAACCAGTGGTTCTCAATCCTGGTCTTCGCTGCCCCCCGCTATGCATATTTTGCATGTTTCTCTTACCGCTTCAGAAGTTTGTTCCATTTCACCGTAAGTGCCCTGCGAAGTGGACATCACAGGATATTCTGTTTGAATATGTTTTCAATTGACCTTTCGATAAGCCTGAGCCCGATTCAGAGCACTCACACTTATCAAATGATCCTGGAAACGGGCCAGGGGACGGTTCGGATAGCATAGTGTGAGTGCACCCTTAGCGAAGGGTCTTCTATGCTAGTCGCATGATTATCATGGTTTCCGCTACATTCATTCTTCCATGGCGGGGCGCCACGCCAAAATTCATCCCGCCATGGCTACATTACAGCTTCTCATTCAAAACATTTTATTTTTATAATAGCGGGTGATAATCACACCAAAACGTATTAAAGGGTAAGTGAATTATAACCGCGTGAACTTTTCTGTAACCGTCCGTAGTAGTGTTGTGTGTCATTTGTTTAACCCTTTAAGGTTCCGTGCTGACTGGCTGACTGACAGGTGTGTGATGCGTGAGGCCAGCAAACACGACGTATAGCGGTTTCACTTTACTTCAGGACACATTAATACCGCTCTGTAGGTCTATTGGAGACATTCATAAATATTCCTAGCAAATCTAATAAATGTTGGACACATACTCGTTACATAAACGCACTAAACCACACTTCAGCAGCGTTTATTTGAGAGCATACAAGAAGATCTGCGCTCAGTGTGCCCAGATGATGCTGACTGTTTCCAGCCCAAAAGCTGTCGAGATCACAAGCGTTTATACACTGTTCTAGTGTATGTATGCGAAGAACGGGGGCTATGGCATCTCTTTGCAAGACCAAAACGGGTTTATAAGGGCAGACTAGGGCTGGCGGGCACGCCGTTGTAAAACCGCCCAAATTTTCACTACCCGCCTATGTCACTTTTTACCCGGCAAAAAAAATTCTAAACGCCCAACCTGGGAACACTGTTTGCACTTGAGCAGCGTGGATTTGAGGGCACGCAAGAAGCTTTGCGCATGAGCAGAGCAAATTGGCGCGCAAGCAAAGAGATTCGCATGCTGTAGGCTATTACATAAATGCGATCTCCACTCGTAATACTGCGCTCACGACATTTGTCATTGAAATAACGCCACAGGTAGTTAGTAGATCTGTGTGAAAAAGGCCTGCCGCCACAGCTGGAAAATATCCTTGAGGAAACACTGATTATGTATAGGTATAATGGTTTCAAACTTCTGTAATAATTGAAAATGCTGCAAACAGTTGTGCAGCTTGAGTAAATTATTATTATTATTTTTATTAAATGAAGTAAATTTCAAGATCAGCAGAATATTTATCTGCAGAGGGCTAATTATAAATATAATTTGGGCTGCACGATACTGTAAAAATCTGACATTACGGTATTTTGTTTTCCTGTGATATATATTGTGTTGTTAATACAATTTCACCAGATGATTTAACAGGTTTATTTGGATTGATTGGGGGATTTTGTAGAGGAGTGAATCTCGAATAATAAATAACAAATATATTACAAGCATAGATAAAATATAGCAAAGACAAAAGTAAATTCTGGTTTTCAGGTATTTACTATTCAGGTACAGATATTAAATAATCAACACTGCATAGTCTTCATTGTATATTATTTAATCTTTATTAAAGTTACAAAAAATGTTTTGTGGCCGGATGTTTTAAACTCTGAAATATTGAAATGTTCACATAGTCAAAGGCCTTAAAGAGACAGTTCACTCAACGATTAATAGGTACTCACTATTTACTCACCCTTCACTTGTTCAATACTATAGGAGTTATTAAATTATCTTCTTTTTGTGTTCATTAAAAAAACTCATAAATGAGACAAGTGAAGGGTGTAATGAAAATGATAAGTGATTTTTGAGTGAACTATCTCTTTAAAAATGCATGCAGATGATAAACTTTTACTCCATTATAATTAAACTCTTCATTAAACTATAATCTCAACATTTCATGTCCTGCGATGTGACTTTTGCGGATGCACACATTGCGATGTCGATGCTAAACGATATATTGTGCAGCTCTAACTTGAATATAGGTTAGTTGTCTTTACTTCTTTTCTGTCCTTGGCCAAAAACTTGCTCTCGCATTGTTAGTGCTGTGTAAGCATTATCATAATCAATTTTACACAGATATAAAACAAATGTAAACAAAATAGATTGTTGTGTGTTCTGTGATATGCTGTGACATTATGCAAAAATCAAGAAACACTTTGGATTTGTTTGATTGGTAGATTAGGCTATGTAGGCTATTTAAAAATTATATTATATAAGAACTATTAATCACTGTAATTTCCCAAATGGAAAAGGTTGGTTTGTTGGTTTTAGCCTACACTAAATCATCAATAGCCTATCTGTTGAGTTTATGACGCAACTCCAGGCAGCACAGAGGCGATCAGCATCAGCGCTGGTTTGTCAACTCAAGTCAACTCAAGTCAAACTGTGACCAGAAATATCCTTCTTTCATTTTGCCTCTTTGGCAAAGTACATCTGTAGGCTCGTGTGGTTGCATGTGTTACTGTTACAGCACGTGCTTTTCCATTTCAAAAACATGAGGCGCACCTCACTGCCTTTATTGTTGACAAAAAAAAAAGAAGTGCGGTGCTCTTTTTTTTATGTCACTTGGAACCGTTATGTCACTGCTGAGCCGTATTGTGCGCGAGTGTTCCTGTCAATGTTATAATTGTAATTTTAATAACATTATGATATTCAATATTTGTAAAGTCATACAGCTCTGGATAACTTGAAACAGCGACCACAAGTCTCTCCTCCATCGTTAAAAGTTCGCCGTAGTCATCTTTACAACACAAACACTGCTGTCACCTCAAAGGAAACCCCGCCTTCAATTTGATTGAAGAATGAAGAAGACGAGACTGACGTAACTTGCTTTTTCCGCTCGAGCACACATAGCGTGCAACAGCAAAACGCGAGGCGCACAGGGCGCATAAGCAGCACGTAAAACACTCGCGGCCGTTAGTGAACCATTCAAAAGATGCACCTCTCAACGCAAAAAGCGCATTCATGGTGATCGGCCCACTTATGCATCCAAACTTGAAAAATATATAAAATAATATTTTTTAATCGTTTAACTGATTAATCGGTTACAAACGCACCCTTTCGGTTAACGGTTAATCAGCTATTTTGTGCATCCCTAATTTTACCTTATGATGACGTTGTTAAAAGGGTCATAACAGTGTTGTGAAAAGGGTCTATTGGAGCGGGTAGAATGGTGTAGACACACTCAGCCCTGTCCTACTCTGTGTGTGTGTTCAGGGCTGTATGCAGGTTTAGATGACTGTAGACAGGCATCAGTCAGTCCGGTGTCCAGCTCTGACCTCAGTGTGTCCTCTTCTCGCCCTCTGCTCCACCAGGTTGTGTTCCAGCTATCCTCAACTGCTGCTGGTGCCAGCCTGGATTACTGATAAGGAGCTGGAGAATGTGGCGGCCTTTCGCTCCTGGAAGAGGATTCCAGCCGTGGTTTACAGGTTAGTTACTTAAATCTGTTGCACTATGCACATGACGCACTTTTGACTTGGTATTTAGTGTGTTGTTCTTTTCAAATGCGCAGATAGCATCTTTTTATTACTACTTTTATTACTGCTTTTGCAGTTTGTGTGTAGTTTAAGTGCTCTGAGTAGCTTTTAGTTTAAGATTCCCGAGATCTGTTGTCATAGATGCTAAACTATACTAGTATTTTATTATTATTATTTTTTAAATATCTTACAATAATATAGTATATGATATATTATTCTATATAATAAATACATAATATATAATAATATGCTTGTTTAATTATTTATTTATTATTATTATTATTATTATTATTATTATTATTATTATAGTTTAATCATTTGAAATGTCAGAAATGGATTTTCATTTTTGTATTTTTAACTTTCCTTTTTAATTTAGTTTAACTTATTTAAAAAAAAATTGACTGTTTTGTATATTGTTATGTTTTATTAATTGTTAATTCATTTGTTGTTCTTAACGATTTTATTTAAATTTTTTTTGTATAACATAAATAATTGTAAAACCTAAATATTAAACTCCAAAACCTTTTCATCCAACAAATCACACTATTTTTGTCTTTCTTTCTTTTGTTCCTTTCAATTAACACATTTTTCTTTTACACATTTCACAGTTTACTTTGATCTGTTTTTAGATCATTTTAATTCTTTGTTATTTTTTATGTAAAGCACTTTAAATTACCACTGTGAATGAAATGTGCTATAAAAATGCATTTGCTTTGCAAAAAAATATTGCCTGTTTTATTTAAGCTTTTTTTACCCTTTAGCTTTGTTGCCTGCTCCACCAATTGATTGACCATATTTCGACTGTTTATAAATAATCACTGTTAGTAAATTAAAGATTGGCTGTTTTAAATAATAGCTTACACACAGCATTGTTGTTTTAGCAAACACAATACTGTTGCACTCCTACACTTGATTTAGTTTTTATTGTAAAACAAAACAAAACAAAACAAAACAAGAAAACATGTTAAATGAGAAGCTGAAATATTTTCTGGCATACTTCAAAAAATAAAGATGATTTAGTATTCAGAAATGTTTTATTATTTTCTTAAATAAATTGGTCTTACACTTCATATTTTCTGATTTTCATAGCATATGTATTAATTCCAGTACTTTTACTATGAACCAACTTATTGATCATTTGGTAGAGGCTGATATTTTAGAAATTATGGGATATATTTTTAAAAAAGCATTGAGTGTGTTAACTAGTGACATTAGGAGCTAGTTTTTTTTTTTTCTTGGTGGGGCAGTTAAAGGGTTAAACATTATTTTGAATTTAAGAATTTATTGTTTTGTTTTTGTTTTACTTCACATTTCCACACTGCCTAGAAGTTTCAGATAATTAGTCCAGCATTTGAACCTCTCTATTTTCTGCACACTTGAGCACTGGAGCAGTTATTGATCGCTGTGGTCAGCCTTTAGAGATTTAGAAATAACAGGAATTGGTTTTCATGTTTATGTATTTTTAATTACATTTTTTTTTATTTAATTTTAGTATTTTATTAACTGAGAGTATACTTACTCATGAAAAATATTTATACAATTGAAGTCAGAATTATTCGCCCTCCTGAATTATCCCCCCTATAAATTATTTTCCCCAATTTCTGTTTAACGAAGAGAAGATTTTTTCAGCACTTTTCTAAATATTCATTCATTTTCTTCTCAGCTTAGTCCCTTTATTAATCTGGGGTCGCCACAGCGGAATGAACCGCCAACTTATCCAGCATATGTTTTATGCAGCGGATGCCCTTCCAGTCGCAACCCATCTCTGGGAAACATCCATACACACTCACACTCATACACTACGGACAATTCAGCCTACCCAATTACCTGTACCGCATGTCTTTGGATTGTGGGGGAAACCGGAGCACCCGGAGGAAACCCACGCAAACGCAGGGAGAACATGCAAACTCTACACAGAAACGCCAACTGACCCAGCCGAGGCTCAAACCAGCGACCTTCTTGCTGTGAGGCGACAGCACTACCTACTGCGCTACTGCATCGCCCTACTTTTCTAAACAAAATAGTTTTAATAACTCATTTCTATTAACTGATATTTTATCTTTATCTGTCATGATGACAGTAAATAATATTTGACTAGATTTTTCAAGATACTAGTATTCAGCTTAAAGTGACATTTAAAGGCTTAACTAGGTTAATTAGGCAAGTCATTGTATAACAGTGGTTTGTTTTGTAAACCTACAAAAAATATATTGCTTAAGGGGGCTAATAATATTGTCCTTAAAATGAGTTTTAAAAAAATGAATTCTAATCTAGATAAAATAAATTAGACTTTCTCCAGAAGAAAAAATATAATCAGACATACTGTGAAAATTTCCTTGCTCTGTTAAACATCATTTGGAAAATATTTAAAAAAGAAACAAATCACAGGAGGGATAATAATTCTGACTTCAACTGTATATTAAACTTAAATAAATGAAACTTATTTAAATGTTTTCTGTTTTTATTTAGGCTCTATTTGAAACAAAACATTTTAAATTCCATTATTTTGAATTAGATTTTTATTTCTGCTGCATTTTAAGAGGAAAAAAAGATACAGTGTTATTTTTTATTTTAGTTAACATATTCCACACTGCCTAGAAGCTTCAAATGAGAGAATTCCAGCACTTGAATCTCTTTATTTTCCAGGCACCAGAGCACCGGGGCAGTGATCGCTCGCTGTGGTCAGCCTGAGGTCAGCTGGTGGGGCTGGAGGAACGCAGATGATGAGCATCTGGTGCAGTCCATTGCCAGAGCCTGTGCCGTGGACAGCAGCTCCTGTAAAGGCGTCTCTAACGGCTCCCTCTCCCGCGAGTACACTAATGGAGCCGACCTCTCAGATGTGGACTTCGGTCAGTACTGCTTAGTCATAGCTGGTTTTTAAAGGGATAGTTCATCCATAAATTAAACTTTACTCGCCCCCCAAGTGGTTTTAAAGTTTAGAGGTTTCTGTTAAACACAAAAGAAGATATTTTGAAGAAAGATGAAAACCTATAACTAGGGCCAGACAGAGTCTGCAGACATTTTTTGCCATTTCTGCGCAGAATTTTGTTAAAAATTCGCGGATTTATGCAGAATAATTTTAAGAGTATCATAACTAAAACCTTAATATATGAAATATAAAGTAATATCCTTTTAACTTTTATTTAATATTTGCAATGCAAATCCAATTAGATCCACTTTATTTAGTAAACAAAGTAAGTCTCTCATATAATATATCTACTAAAAGACAGAAAATATTATTTTACAAACTGTATCGTAAATAAATGATATAAATATTTTTATATTAGTCAATCATATTACTGAAATTAATTTAAAGTGGCTTATCTGAAATATTTGACTGTGTCACTGCTTCCCAAATGACTAAAACAATATAACTAAAGAAATCTCCACTGTGCTAAATTATTAGCCCCTTTAATTATAGGCCCTATGTGTCGGCGCCAGTGGTGTGGTGGTTGGTGCGTCGACACATGCACTCCGGTGTTCACGGCGACCCGAGTTCGAGTCCCGCCTCGTGGTCCTTTGCCGATCCTTCCCCTCTCTCTGCTCCCGACGCTTTCCTGTCAATACTCTCCACTGTTCTATCAATTAAAGGTGAAAACCCTGAAAAAAATTATTATAAATTATAGGCCCTATGTGTTTTTAAAACATCAGTCAAAACCTACCTCTTCTCTTTGCCATACTGATATAAATTCATTTTATTATTTTATTTTTTTTAGGACTTCTTTTATTAATTTAAAATGTATTTTTAGTTTTTACATTTTATTGTAGCATTGTCCTGCCTCTCTAATGGCTCGTTTCCACTGACTGGTACGGTTCGGTTCGGTTCGGTTTGGTACGGGTCACCTTTATCAGGCTCATGAACATGAGTTGATTATAACTGCAGATCAATGACAGTGCGAAACAGCCTACTGTAACGTCTGTAATTATATTAAATAACTAAATAAATGAACATATATGAACACATACAGCCCCTTACAGTCTCCGATATGTTACCAACTACAGAAGAACTACATATAGCAGACATTTCGTCAGTATTTAGGTTCAAAACAACACAAAATATAGCCTACAGTCAGTGAAAACCTCTTATCTGTGTCTGTAATCTTCAGCAGCACATGTAGCCTCTGTTAGAGAGTAATTCCATCATTCCCGGTTCATATTAGTCCAAAAGGTGAAGATAATAAGTTACTTAAACAAGGCATTTTGTTCATGTTTGCTGAAAAATAATGTGCTCCTTTTTTCCGGCTTCTCCTTTGTTTCTTCGCGCTTCACTCTCGTGTTTGTCAGTTTCTAACAGGATCAGGTTTCAAAAGCACGTCAATAATCAAGCGCAGGTTATTATCATCAGCTCAAGAAGTTTGTTATTTCAGATATAGACGTGCGGCAAGCGCTAGCAAGAAAGCGAAACCGCTCGCGCCTCAGACTGGCTCGTAAAAATCTATGGGGCACAGGGTAAATCTGCTCTTCTTGGCTTTGTGGCTGTTCATCCAGACGACGACAAGGTTTGTTTGAGCCCAGATCGACCATGGCTCGTTATTATATGTATTTATAATTCCGCTATAATCTCTCGCTGTGTATTTCAAACATGGCGGGCTTTTTGTTTTAATTTTGGCTTGTTGCGTAAGCGAATGACGTATCTCTGTAAACCAATAGCGTTCAGCTGCGCGTGTGGCTCCGCCTTTTGGTACCCTTTCTCGTGTTTGGTACCCTTTCTCGTGTTTGGTACCCTTTCGAAAGGGTGGCGAAAAAGTGGTACGGTACGGTTCGGTTCGGTACGCTTTTTGACAGTGGAAACGGCCATAAAGCGTACCAAACCGAACCGTACCATACCGTACCACTCAGTGGAAACGGGCCATAATTGTTCTTTATTCTTGCCATGTCTGTGATGCACTTGGTGAAGATTCATATTGTTTTAAGGTGATACACAAATAAAGTTCACCTTGACAATATTTTAGTTGTAATTTTCCAAATTACTAGTATTCAGCTTAAAGTACCGTTTAAAGGCTTAACTAGGTTAATTTTATTGACTTTAGTTAATAAGGCAAGTGACTGGACAACAGTAGTGCTGTAACCAATCGAAAAAGAAAATAATAATTTAAGGGGCTAATACTATTGACCTTAGCAGTTTTTACATTTCTAAAAATATTTAATATTATACTAAAAATAAGCAGGGTTCTTGCTCGGTTAAACGCCGTTTGAGAGATATTTGTAAATGAATTCAAATTTCAGAGGAGGGCTAATAATTTAGTATTCAACTGTATGTGCTTTATTTGACATCAGTACTCATCTGCATGTTTTTGACTGCAGACTCGTCCATGACTAACAGCTCAGAGGTAGAGACGCTGGCCATTCAGCCCCGAAAGCTCCTGATTCTGGACGCCAGGTCATATGCTGCTGCCGTAGCCAACAGAGCCAAAGGAGGAGGCTGCGAATGTCCAGGTACTGTGTCACAGGTTTAATATGAGCATCCACATTAAAGTAAGATAGCGTCCTCATTAATGCTCTCCTCTGTAGAGTACTATCCTAACTGTGAGGTGGTGTTTATGGGTATGGCCAACATCCATTCCATCCGCAAGAGTTTCCAGTCTCTGCGCTTCCTCTGCACCCAGATGCCTGATCCAGCCAAGTAAGTCTTGCAGCGAACATCTGCTGTGGCCATTTATTAGTTTTTGATAATAGACTTGCTAAGATTTTAGCAAGGGAACAAACTTTTGCATTTGGTATAAAATTAATGTATGCACAATTTATGTATTTACAATTATTGTTTAGATGGGTTTATATATGCAAATCATTTACACACTCCCAGCTCATGTCAAACCTGTTTGACTTCCTTTCTTCTGTTGAGCACATAAGAAGATATTCTGAAGAAAGCCGGAAACCTGTAATCATGGACTTCCATAGTATTTGTTTTTCCTACTGTGGAAGTCAATGATTTCAGCTTTCTTCAGAAAAAAATAAAATAAATAAATAAATATACATATATATATTAGGGATGCAACAATACAGTTAGCCCACGGTTCAATACATACTTCAGTTTTTTAACACTGTTTTCGGTTCGGTTCTCATGGCTTGACACGTGTTTTTTTTTTTTATTTTATTCTATAGGCAATAGGAACAGTAAGAGATTAAGAAATTTTTTTTAAAAAGATTTATTGCAATACTCTGCAACACTGAAATCTCACAGCTGCTGGTAGCCCATATAAATACTGGGGAACACATGAAATCCTACGTTTTGAAAATAAACATAAATGTAAAGTTAATAAAGATAAATTGGCCATTTCAAATAAACCTATTTGTACTTAAGTAAAGATAAATAAAGCATCCTAATTATCTCGGTGCTGAAAAAAAATGCGAAACTGTAGTCTGTAACGCGGATCGAGGGCTTTTATAAGATGACAAAAGCCTGCATCTCCAATCACAGAAAATGACTGCAAATCTTTAGCAATAAACACCCGCACTGCCTTTGTTATTTTTATGTGTCTCTCGGAACCAGTTGGGTATGTTTGCTTGAAAGATTCAGCGAGGGATTGTTGCTATTTGGCTTCTCTGCTATCCTGCCTTCAGAGAGTGATATTGCTGGGTGATGGCGCTGCAGATGTGCAGTCATGGTTATACGTGTAAAACAATGCTGACACAGTTATTTTTTGTTCACCGTTTTTTCTTTCCTTGGCATTATACTTACCGGCAAAACCGAAATGTCCTCACACCGCAGATTTGAAAGACGCCGGCGCTTTCTCGTACTGTTGCCTCACTTCGCCGGCGCTTCCTTTTACTGTTGCCCCAGCCTCACTTCACCGCCACTCGCTATGTTAAAGTGTGGAACGATGGTTAAGCACCCCCTAACTTTAAAGCATAGTGATTGGATATTTACTCGCGGGGAGGAGTTTCCTCATCTCAGCTCATGGACTTATAGGCACACACAGTCAATTCGGCGAGATATAAAACACACATAAATTATTTAAACGCAAAACCGAGAAAACCGCAATTCACAAGCGCGTATTGAACTGTGGAGGTCGTACCGAACAGTTCAATATTATATTGAGAACCGTGGCATCCCTAATATATATATATATATATATATATATATATATATATATATATATATATATATATATATATATATATATATATATATATATATATATATATATACAATTCGAAATTGACGATGCTTTCCATCCAGTTAGATTTTTTCTTCACAGCACAAGTAAAAATTGTATTAATGTATTAAAATCTCTAAATAACTTAATATTTGTATATTATTTGTAATACAATTTTGTCCTTTAATACAAGCAGTAAGATATATGAACTGTTCTCTAATTTTTACCTGTTCAAAGAAAACACTCTTTTTGAATGTTTTAAACAAAACTCCAATACAGGCACAGAAGACAGCATGAGCATTTACAGGAAATAAACTAATGTAAATATTATCCCGCTTGCTTTTTGAGTGTTGTCAAGCGAGTTCTTATACTCCTATGATTGGTCATTGTCTTCACCCGCTCAACAGAGAGGGCTGCGATTGGCATTAAAAAGGAAGCGCTGTTCACCAGTGAGTGATGCGGGAAGAACAACCACGGTTACAGTCTGCGCATAATACGCGGTTATCAGAGGTAATCTGTAATAGACACAGTGGAGAAAACTTGTACCTCTGGAACCCTCGTGCCTGGATCCACAAGTATCGCTTTAACAGCCGAGAGGAGAGAAAAAGTTACCTCACGAACATGCCAGCGGGTCAAATGTCCAAAGTGTGAGAGAGAGAGAGGCAGAGGCAGAGATGGAATTTAACAGCATTTCTCCCTAGTAGTGAAATAGCGGCTTGTGTGCTGTACCTTCTTCAGTTTCAGTGAAAGACTGTCCAGCAAACTCACAAGCAGTGAATTGTGCACAACTATCTGCTTTTTAAGTAGTAGTTTATTAACTCGC